>NC_091582.1:14748314-14755814 GCF_042767895.1 Penaeus vannamei | reverse complement strand
GCCTTGTGAACATTATCACCGCACACGCATATGCACGCACAGGCACACACGGACACGCACATACACAGATACACCCACACGTACGCACACATGTACGCACGCCCATGCACAAACACTCTCAACTCGGGAGATTGTCTACCAGCACGCCTAATGCCATTATGTAGATGGAACTCTACGGCCTCCCACGCCCAGGCTCTGTCGCTCTATCTCTCTCTGCCTCTGTTTCTCTCTCTCCTTCTCTCTGTCTCTCTGCCTCTCTGTCTCTGTCTCTGTTTCTGCCTCTGTCGCGCTCTCTCTCTGCCGCTGTTTCTCTCTCTTTCTTTCTGTCTCTCTCTCTCTCTCTCTCTCTCTGTTTCTGTTTCTGGAGCTGTCTGTCTGTCTCTCTCTCTGTCTCCTTCTCTCTCTCTGTTTCTCTCTCTCTCTCTCTCTCTCTATCTATCTATCTATCTATCTATCTATCTCTCGCTCTCTCTCTCTCTATCTCTTTCTCGCTCTCTCTCTCTCTATCTCTCATTCTCTCTCTCTTTCTTTCTCCTCTCTCTCTCTCTCTGTCTGTCTGTCTGTCTCTCTCTGTCTCTCTCCGTCTTTCTCTCTCTCTCTTTCTTCCTTTCTCTCTCTCTCTCTCTATCTATCTATCTATCTATCTATCTATTTAGCTTTCTCTCTCTCTCGCTCTACGTATCTATCTATCTATCCACCTACCTAATCCACCAGCCAATCTATCTCCCCCTCTTCCCCTTCCAGCTTTGTTTCCCCTTCCCTCTCTCTTTTTTCCCGTCTCCTCTCTTTGACAAGTCGAACTCATTAAACCTCACCTGTGTGACACTTTATCAAACTTTCCCACTTGGCTGCCTCCGCTACACTAAACGCTCGTGTACAGTTAATGGTACACTTTTTTTTTTTCCTTTCGTCGGTACAATTCTCGTGAATACACTTCTTTTTTTTTTCCTTTGTCGGTAATTCCTCTTGAGTAGATATACTTTTTTTCCTTCTTTTTTTTCCTTCGTCGATACACTTTTTCTTGATACACTTCTTTTTTTTCCTTTGTCGGTAATTCCTCTTGAGTAGATATACTTTTTTTCCTTCTTTTTTTTTTCTTTCGTCGATACACTTTTCTTGGTACACTTCTTTTTTTTCCTTCGTCGGCACATTTTTGGAATAGATATACTTTTTTTTCCTTCGTCGCTACACTCCTCTTGAACGATACACATTTTCCTTCGTCGGTAAAATCCTCTTGAATAGATACAGTTCTTTTTTTCCTTCGTCGCTGCACTCCTCTTGACTAGATACACTTTTTTTCCCCTTCTTTGGCTCACTCCTCTTGAACAGATACACTTTTTTTCCCCTTCTTTGGCTCACTCCTCTTGAAAAGATACACTTTTTTCCTTTTTTCCCACGTCGATACACTTTTGTTGATACAGTTCTTTTTTTCCTCCATCGGTACACTCCTCTTGAACGGCACACATTTTCCTTCGTCTATCCACTCCTCTTAAATAGATACACTTTCTTTTCCCTCCACCGGTACACCCTCGAATGGCCCACCCCTTCCCCCCCTCGCCGGTACACCCCACTTGAGCAGAACACTTTGCCGACCAGTTTAGAAAGAGCGACTTTCTTTTGTTTGTCATACAAGAGGGGTGAGGAGGGTGGGGTGGTGGTGGTGGGGGTGGGGTGGTGGTAGGTGGGGGTGGAGGGGGGAGGAAACTTTTTAAGGGGAAAGTATTGTAGATCGACAGACCTTCAAAGTGGTGTTGGGGGGTGGGTGGGGAGTTGGGGCTTTTTTTTCTTCTCCCTTCTCTCTTCCTATTCTCCCTTTCTCTCTATCTCTTCTCCTGTCTTCATTTTTGTTTGGCTTTTTTTCGTGTCTTCTTCTTCAATCCTTTCTCTTTCTATATATCATTTTATCTTTCTATCCTTTTATCTGTCTATCTGTCTGTGCATCTTACTGTGTTCATTTATCTTTCTGTCTATCTCTCGTCTATATATCTATCTGTTGTTGTTTTTCTTCTTCTCCTACTCTTACTCTGTCTCTCATCTCCTCCTCTCTTCCTTTTTTTCTCCTCCCGCATCTCCCTTTTATTCTTGCTCACCTCCCACTTTTTCTCCTCCCTTTTCCTCTCCTCCTCCTCCTCCTCTTGCTTCTTCTTCTTCCTCTTCTTATTACTATTCCTCGTCATCTTCTTCTTCTTCTTCTTCTATTTCTCCCCCTCCTTCTCCTCCTCTTCCTCTTCCTCTTCCTCTTCCTCATCTCCTAGTCAACTTCCTCCTCTTCCTCCTCCTCCACTTTCTCCTCCTCCAAGAAGGACGAGAAGGGGGGGGGGTAGGCAGTGGAAGGGGTGGAGGAAGATATGGAAGAAGGAAAAAAGGGAGAGGGGAAAGATTGGAGAAAAGGGGGAAAAGAAGAAGACAGAATGAGAGAAGGAGTAAGGGAGAGGAGTGTGAAGGGAGGAATTAAGAAAGGATGAAGGAATTAAGAAAAGATGAGGTAAAGGAGAGAGAAGGGAGGGCGAAGGAATAGGGCGGAGAGGGGAAGGAAGAGAGAAGGATAAAGACAAAGGAGAGGGGGGGGAGGGAGTACAAAGGACAGGCGAAGGAGGGAGAAGGAGGATGGCAAGGATGGAACCCAGGAAAGTCCTAGAAATCCTAAAAGTTATGGAACTAGAATTCTTGATAAGGCTAGGAAGAGGAGGGGAGGGAGGGGGGATTGTAGAGGCCTACTGAAATAGAGATAGAGGGAGGGGGAGGGGAAGGGGGTTGTGGAGGCAGGACTGAAGAGAGATAGAGGGAGGAGGGGAGGGGAGAAGGGGGACAAGAGAGAGGGTGATCACGGGGTCCTACTAAGAAAAAAAGAAGGAGAGGGAGAAGAGAAGGAAAGAAGATGAAGCGAGGGGGAGAAAAGATGAGAAAAAGAGAGAGAGAGAGAAAGAAAAAGGTAACAGACGAACAGAAAGACCAATAGGTAGGTAGGTAAACAAACCAGCCATAGAAAAAAAGGCAAAATACGAAAACACAACAACAAAATAAAAGAAAACCGCATATTGGACGAAGAGGGCGAAGAAAGGAAGACGAAATGAAAATGAGGGAAAAGGGGAACAAGGGAATTGGGGAAAGAGGAACGCCCTCTCTCCCCGGGGACTATAAAGCAGAAAATAGTCGTAAGAAATGGAGTGCAGAGTGTGTAAATATAATGCAAAACACACGCGAACTTTAGAGACAGCAAACTACGCGAGATGGGGCAAAGGTACCTCGTTTTCTATGCGGATGAAATGGGAGGGATGGAGGGGGGACTTGTGTATTCATGGCGGGTTCTGCTGGGGGGGATAGGGGGAATCTTGTCGAAGCTGTTTCTGTGGACTCTTGGTTTTTTTTTTCTTTTCTTGTTTTCTTTCCTTCTCTTTCTTTTTTTCTCGTTCTGTTTCTCTTTCTGCCCGTTTTTTTCTTTCTCTTCTCTTCATCTTCTCTCTCTCTTTCTCTGTCTCTGTCTCTTTCTCTCTCTCTCTCTCTCTCGCTCTCTTTCTCTTTCTCTCTCTCTCTCTCTCTCTCTTTCTTTCTCTTCTTCTCTCTCTCTTCCTCTCTCTTCTCCCTCTCCCTCCCTCCCTCCCTCCTCCCTTCCCTCCCTCCTCCCTCCTCTCTCCCTCCCTCCTCCCTCCCTCTCCCTTCCTCCCTCCCTCTCCCTCCCTCCCTCCCTCCATCGGAATGAACACGTATATCCGAAACATATACACGCATACATGAACGTAACCATGTACACACGTATGTACACCCGCCCTCGCGTACGCACACCGCCCCCCCCCCCCCCGTACACACGAGTGCCAATAACATGCGTATTTCAGTCGCATTTATACCCATCCTTGCTCCGGAGTGCCAGGAAGTCTGCCTCGCGTGTGATCGAGTGCCACGGCCTACAAGTGTGACAGAAGGGGAAGGGGGGGGGGAATAGATGTTATTAACATTTTTTTCTTCTCATTTTCTCTCTCTCTCTTTTTTTTTCGCTCTCATTTTCTCTTCGTAAGAGGTCTATTAAATCAATAGGTGACTATATATATATGAAGAGGGGGAAGGAGGGGAAGGGGTGAGGGGGAGGGGGGTGGAATAATGGGGTGTGTTTGGGTGGGGGAGGGAGGGGGGGGAAGGGGGTAGGGAAAGGGGAACGGAATAGGGTAAGAAGGAGAGAGGGAAGAATGGAGAAAAAGAAGGGAGTACAGGTAAGGGAGAGAGAGAGCGAAAGAGAGAAAGAGAAGGTGAAGAATGAGAGAAAAGCATAAAGAAAAAGAAAGAAAAGGGGAATAAGGAAAGAGAAGGTATAAAAAAAGGATAGGCAAAGAAGGAGGAGAGGAGAAAAGGGGAACAGAAGAGAAGGGAGAAAGGGGAGGGAAGGGGGGAGGTCAGATTGAATAATAGGCCTCGTGTGTTTGGTCATATTATGTCGACCGGGGGAGTGGGGGGGAGGAGGGTAAAGGGAAGGGGTGGGGGGGGAGGGGGTAGTAGGGGACGGGCAAGGCCATTAGTCGGTGGTGATTTCGTGAGAGAGAGAGAGAGAGAGACAGACAGAGAAAGAGAAAGAGTGAGAGAGACAGACAGACAGAGAGAGAGAGAGAGAGAGAGAGAAAGAGAGTGAGTGAGAGAGAGAGTGAGAGAGAGAGAGAGATAAAACAGAGACAGAGAAAGAGAAAGGGAGAGAGAGAGAGAGAGAGAGAGAGAGAGAGAGAGAGAGAGAGTGAGACAGACAGACAGACAGACAGACAGACAGACAGACAGACAGACAGACAGACAGAGACAAAGACAGAGACAAAGAAATAGAAAGAGAGAGACAGAGAGAGAAACAAACACAGTAACGTCATTTCTTATGGCCGGGTTAAAGCTCCCTCCCCGATGGATATTTATGTGAGGGGGGGGGGAGGGAGGGAAGGGAGGGAGTGGGAGGGAAAGATGAAGAGGTGGAAAGAGAGAGAGAGAGATGGGGGAGGAAGAAGGGAAAGAGGAAAGAAATGAAAGGAAGATGGGAAAGAGGAAATGTAAGATAATGGGAAGAAATGGGAGATAGAGGGAAGAGGAGGAGGGAGAGAAGGAAGAGAAGGAGGGAGAGAAGGAAGAGAAAGTAGGAAGGATGGAAGAGAGGAATATGGGATGGAGGGAAAAGAGAATGCATGAGGGATGGAAAAGGAGGGAAGGGAGGAGGGGAAGAAGGGAGGAAGAGAGAGAGAGAGCAATGGAATAAAGGGTCGAAAGGAGAAAGGAAAGACTGCAATGAAAAGATGAAGAGAAGGAAGGGAGAGAGAGAGAGAGAGAGAAGGAAAATAGGAGGAAGGGAAGGAAAGAAGGAAGAAGTAGTAAAAGGAAGGTTGAGAGGGACGAAAAGATATAGACAGAAAGGGAAATAAAACTATATAAAGAGAGACGGAAATAAGAAAGGGCTGAAGAGAAAGAGAGCGATGAAAAGCGATGTAAGAAGAGAGAGAAAAATGGAGAATGAGATAAAAGTCGAGTGATATAACTGATTGGAATAAGAGAGAGAGGAAAATGAACAAGGCAAACAGACAGACAGACAGACAGGCAGATATACAAACTGATAGACAGACAGACAGACAGACATAAGGCAAATAAACAGACAGACAGACAGACATAAGGTAGATAAACAGACAGACACACAGACATAAGGCAGATAAACAGACAGACATAAGGTAGATAAACAGACAGACACACAGACATAAGGTAGATAAACATACAGACAGACAGCAGATATACAAACTGAGAGAAAGGCTGACAGACATAAGGCAGATAAACAGTTAGACAAACAAAAAACAGACAAACAGACAGACATAGAAAGAGGAGGAAGAGAAAGGGAAAAAAACGGTCGGTAAAGCGAAGGGAGTTTAATCTGGAAATGGAAGAAGGGGAAAAAGAGGGAAAAGAATGGAGGGGGAATGGGAGGGAAGAGGAGAGGGGGTGGCGGCGGTTATCTGTGTTGGATAGATAGATAGACAGAGAGAGAGAGAGAGAGAGAGAGAGAGAGAGAGAGAGAGAGAGAGAGAGAGAGAGAGAGAGAGAGAGAGAGAGAGAGAGACAGAGAGAGAGAGAGAGAGAGAGAGAAATAGAAAGAAAGAAAGAAAGAAAGAAAGGAAGGAAGAAAGAGAGTGAGAGAGAGAGAGAGAGAGAGAGAGAGAGAGAGAGAGAGAGAGAGGGAAAGAAAGAAAGAAAGAGAGTGAGAGAGAGAGAGAGAGAGAGAGAAGGAAAGGGGGAAGAAAGGAAAGAAGGGGGGCAGAGAAAGAGAGAAAAAGAAAGAGGGACACAGTGAAGGAGAGAAAGAGAGTGAGAGGGAGACAGACAAGGAGGGAGGGGAGGAGGGAAGGTCAAAGAGAAAGGAGAAAGGGAGAAAGGAAAAACAGAAGGAAAGAGAGAGGGAGGCAAGGAGAGACGAACAGAGGCAAAGGGAAACAAAGAAAAGAAAAGAAGAAAAAAAAAAAACGAATGAAATATAAAACAACAAAAAGCCATAAAAAATATATGGTAAACCGTAGGTGAAATGCTCAGATTATTTTCTCGTATTTTTTAACCGTTTTTTCCAAAGTTTATACATTTTCCCCCATTTTTTCTTTTTTCTTCTATTTTTTTCTTTTTCTGTTCTTTCTTTCTTTTTTTTTTTTTTTTTTTTTTTTTTTTTTTTTTTTTTTTTTTTTTTTTTGCTTTTCAAAGTTAGGATGAAAGTTTTAACCGCTGGCCAAAGAGCATTCGGTATTTGACGATTCATTTCTTTATAGACCGAGAAAAGGAAAAAAAGAATTGCGAGAAAGAGAAAGAGAAAGGAAGAAAAAAGAATTTGAGATAAAAAAGAAAATAATAAGAATAATAAAAATAATAGCGAGAAAGAGAAAGGAAGAAAAAAGAAATTGAGAGGAAAAAATAATAAAAATAATAAAAATAATAGCGAGAAAGAGAAAGGAAGAAAAAAGAAATTGAGATAAAAAAGAAAATAATAAAAATAATAAAAATAATAGCGAGAAAGAGAAAGGAAGAAAAAGAAATTGAGATAAAAAAGAAAATAAAAATAATAAAAATAATAGCGAGAAAGAGAAAGGAAGAAAAAGAATTTGAGATAAAAAAGAAAATAATAAAAATAATAAAAATAATAGCGAGAAAGAGAAAGGAAGAAAAAGAATTTGAGATAAAAAAGAAAATAATAAAAATAATAAAAATAATAAAAATAATAGCGAGAAAGAGAAAGGAAGAAAAAAGAAATTGAGAGAAAAAAAAATAAAATAAAAATAATAATAAAAATGTTTATTATCTTAATAACAGAGACGAACATTATTTACTTACTTATTATTATTATTATTACATTATTATTACGAAAATAATTTAGGAAGAATTTAAAGTGTGTATTGATTGGAAATTTGTATAGGCCTACAGGTGTTTTTTTTTGCCGTATGTAGGCCTATCGATAGAGGATAATCATAATGACAGTGATTATGATACTCGTTATCATAATGATGATAATAGTTT
>NC_091582.1:14730814-14740814 GCF_042767895.1 Penaeus vannamei | reverse complement strand
TCTGGTCCACCTCCCTTTCTCCCTTGTCCCTCCCCTTTCTTCCTTGCTCCCCTCCTCCCCCTCCCCCTACCCCTTGTCCCTCCCTCCCCTCCCCCTACCCCCTGGTCCCCTCCTCCCCCTCCTATACCCCTGTCCCCTCCCCCCCTTCTCCTCACTCAAGGAACCGTGAAGTGTCGAGCCAATTGATCAGCTGACGAACAGAGCGGCTGGGTCCATTGGTCACCGCTGGGAATCGAACTCAGGGGAGAGGAGGAGAAGAGGGGAGGGGAGGAGAGGAGAAGAGAGGGAGGGAGAGGAGAGGAGAAGAGAGGGGAGGGGAGGAGAGGAGAAGAGAGGGAGGGGAGGAGAGAGAGAAAGAGGGAAGAGAGGGAGGGGAGGGGAGGGAGGAGAGGGAGGGGAGGAGAGGAGGAGGAGGAAGAGAGGGGAGGGGAGGAGAGGGGAGGAGAGGAGAGGAGGAGGGAAGGAGAAGAGAGGGGTGGAGAGGAGAGGGAGAGGGGAGAGGAGAGGAGGAGAGGGAGGGGAGGAGAGGGGAGGGAGAGGAGAGGGGAGGGGAGGAGAAGAGGAGAGAGAGTAGAGAGGAAAGGAAAGGAAAGGAGAGGAGGGGAGAGATTAGGGTAGGGGAGGAGAGGAAAAAAAGATGAAAGGGAAGAGTAGAGATAAGAGAGAGAGAAAGAGAGTGAGAAAGGCTGTGCGCAGGTGTGTCAGTGTATGTGTACTTACATGTTTCAAGAAAGAAAGAAAAGAAAATAAAGAAAAATTGTATTATTCTTTTTATTATGCTCATTTGTTCACGTCTTCCGGCCTGGTGTATGTCAGGGGGAGGAGAGGAAGGGAGGAGGAAGACAGGGAGGAAGAGAGGAAGGGAAAAAGGGAGGAAGAGAAAATAGAAAAGAAGGGAGGAGGGAGAGCGGGAAACAGGAAGAGGAGAAGGGAACTGAACACGAAAGGAAGGAAGGAGGAAAAAAGGGAGGAAGTGAGGAAGAGAGAGAAAAGGGGGAGGAAGAGATCAAGAGAGAGAAGAAGTCAGAGAGGAAGGGGGAAGAGAGGGAGGCATGAAAGGAACACGAGAAAAAGAATAAGGGAGGAGGGATCTAGGGAGGAAGGGAGGAGGGGATTTAGGGAGGAAGGGAGGAGGGGAATTAGGAGGAAGGAGGAGGGGAGTTAGGGAGGATGGGGGAAGGGAGTTAGGAGGAAAGGAAGAAGGGAGAAGTGGACTTAGGGAGGAAGGGGGAAGGGAAGTGGACTTAGGGAGGAAGGGAGTTAGGGAATTAGGGAGGAAAGGAGGAAGGGAGAAGTGGACTTAGGGAGGAAGGGGGATGGGACGAAGGGAGGAAGGGAGGAAAGGGAAGTAGGGAGGAAGGGAGGAGAGGAGGTAGGGAATTAGGGAGAAAAGGAGGAAGGGAGAAGTGGACTTAGGGAAGAAGGGGGGATGGGAGGAGGGAGTTAGGGAGGAAGGAAGGAGGGGAATTAGGGAGGAAAGAGGAAACGAGGAAGGGAGGAAGGAAGGAAGGGAGTTAGAGAGAAAGGGAGTTAGGGAGAGTTGGACTTAGGGAGGAAGAGGGGATAGGAGTTAGGGAGGAAGGGAGAAGTGGACTTAGGGAGTTAGGGAGAAAGGGAGGAGGCCATGGCAGTTATGGAGAAACTTCGGCGACGATGCCAGCCTCGTGGAACGGGCGTGGGGCTCTAACCTCTTTTCATTAGTTATGAGACACAACAAAGTTACCAGACGCACACGGACGCACACACATACACACATAGGGTCAGTGTTGTTATGTGTTCACGCATTTACGGTCTTTTATGCCTGATGGGTTATGTGTCTTTGTTTGTGTCTCTTCCTTTTTCTCTTTCGCTCTGTCTCTTTTGTGTGTGTGTGCCTTTCTCTTTCTCTATCTATCTATCTATCTATCTATCTATCTATCTCTTTCTCTCTCTCTCTCTCTTTCTCTCTTTCTCTTTCTCTTTCTCTTTCTCTCCTCTATCTCTCTCTCTCTCTCTCTCTCTCTCTCTCTTCTCTCTCTCTCTCTCTCTCTCTCTCTCTCTCTCTCTCTCTCTCTCTCTCTCTCTCTCTCTCTCTATATATATATATATATATATATATATATATATATATATATATATATCTATCAGTCTGTCTGTCTATCTATCTATCTCTCTATCTCTCTATCTCTCTATCTATCTGTCTGTCTATCTATCTATCTATCTCTATATCTATCTCTGTCACACACACACACACACACACACACGCACACGTACACGCACATGACCCAAGACTCGTCAATAATTAATCGTTATCGTCGTCATGAATCGACTATGTTGACCTGACCACCTCTTGGGGGGGGGGGGAGCAGAAGAAAAGAGGAGAAAGAAAGGAAAGAGGAGAGAGAGGGAGAGGGAGAAGGAAGAAAAGAGAGGCGAGTGAGTGAGAGAGGTGAGACAGAAGGAGAGAGAGAGAGCGAGAGAGAGAGAGAGAGAGAGAGAGAGAGAGAGAGAGAGAGAGAGAGAGAGAGAGAGAGAGAAAGAGAGAGAGAGAGAGAGAGGGAGAGAGAGAGAAAGAGAGAGAGAGAGAGAGGGAGAGGGAGAGGGAGAGAGAGAGAGAGAGAGAGAGAGAGAGAGAGAGAGAGAGAGAGAGAGAGAGAGAGAGAGAGAGAGAGAGAGAGAGAGAGAGAGAGAGAGAGAGAGAGAGAGAGAGAGAGAGAGAGAGAATGAAAGCCAGAAAAGATGAAAAGGACAAGATAAGACACGGTATATGTATCAACGAAAAAAAAAAATCCGAAATAAGGAGACACCCATACAACCTAAAAACAAAACAAAACACAAAAAAAAAGTAAAATACCATACCCTAATAAACCACAAAACGAAGAAAAAAGCAATAAAACAGAGATTCCTTTAGCCCGAGAGCCCCGGGGGAGGGAAGGAGGGAGAGGGGGGGCCGACATGACCCTCCGGCCTCAGGTGCGAAGTCACACTGACCTCCCGGCAAAAGTCTGCGGCACAGCATGTTAAGCGGCGAGGACCCCACAGTCCACGGGGCTTATGAATTGCTGTTGGGTGTTCGGGTCTGTTTTGTTCACTTTATGGGCGTTTATTTGCGGTTGTGGGGTATATATATAATGAATGTTGTGGTTTGTTTTTAGTAGGTCTGTTTGTTTCATTTTATGGGCGTTTTATTTGTGGTTGTGGGTAATGTTGTGGTTGTTTTGGGTCTGTTTGTTGTTTTTTATGGTCATTTATTTGTGGTTGTGGGGTAATGTTGGTTGTTTTAGGTCTGTTTGTTGTTTTTATGGGCGTTTTATATATATATATATATATATAGTATATATTTAGGTATATATGTTATATATAGATGGTCATTTATTTGTGGTTGTGAGAGAGAGTTGGTTAAGTTTTAGGTCTGTTTGTTGAGAGAGAGAGAGAGAGAGAGAGAGAGAGGAAAAGAGAGAGAGAGAGAGAGGGAGAAAGAGAGATATTATTCTCTGTTATCTGTATATTTATACATCACACACACACACACACACACATATATATATATATATATATATATATATATATATATATATATATATATATATATATATATATACATATGTATTTTCTTTCCTTCTTTCTATCTTTCTTTCTATCTTTGTTTTTGTTTTTTTTAGATAAAGATTTTGATATTTATTGTTAATATTATGAAAGTGGATGGCATATATGGCAAGGAATATGGTTATGCCATTCTGATTTTCTTGATTCTCTATCTCTCTCTTTATCTTTCTTTCTTTTCTTTCATTGCCTTTGTTTATATTCTCTCTCTCTCTCTCTCTCTCTCTCTCTCTCTCTCTCTCTCTCTCTCTCTCTCTCTCTCTCTCTCTCTCTCTCTCTCTCTCTCTCTCTCTCCCTCTCCCAGCCACACACACACTCTACTCTCTCTCTCTCTCTCTCTCTCTCTCTCTCTCTCTCTCTCTCTCTCTCTCTCTCTCTCTCTCTCTCTCTCTCTCTCTCTCTCTCTCTCTCTCTCTCTCTCTCTCTCTCTCTCTCCTCTCTCTCTCTCCCTCCCTCCTCTCACTCTCTCTCTCCACTTTCCCTCTCTCTCTCTCTCCCTCTCTCCACTCTCCTCTCTCCCTTTGCACCCTCTCCACTTTTCCACTCTTCTACTCTCCCTCTCTCCACTTTCCCTCTCTTTGCCCCCTCCCCCTCCTTCTCCCTATCCCACTCTCCCTCCCCCTCCTCCCTACCCCCCCCCCCCCCGCAACCTCCGCCCTAAAAGGTATGTCTTATACTTTACGCCACCAGCTCGCTCCCCTGATGTCGTAAGGGTATTTTTTCTTCCGTCCGAGATTTATGGCGCTGGAGGGGGAAGGGTGGAGGGGGGGGGGGTGGAGGGAGGGAGGGAGGGTATGAGGGAGGGAGGGAAGGAGGGAGGGATGGGGTGGGGAAGGGAAGGAGGAGGGATGGGGTGGGGAAGGGAAGGAGGGCGACGGGTGGGATGGGGAGTGAGGGAGGGGAGAGGGAGATGGAAGGGGGAGGGAGGGAAGGGAAGGAGGGATGGGATGGGGGAGTGAGGGGAGGGGTGAGGAGGGGATGGAAGGGGAGGGAGGAGAGAACAACGCTGTGAGTGTTGTTGCCTTTGCAGAATGGCTGCGTTGTCACCTGGGTAGGGGAGGGGGGCAGGGGGAGGTAAGAAGGGTGGGGATGGAAGGTAAGAAGGAAGAAGGTGAAAAGGAGAAAGGGAGGAGGGGAAAAGGGGAAAGAGAGCGAAGGAGGGGAAGGAGACAGTATGAAGGAACCTAGGGGAGGAGGAGGAGGGAAGGGGAGAAAGGGGAAAGAGGAAAGGGGAAAGAGAGTGAAGAGAGGGAAGGAGACAGTAAGAGGGAACCGAAGGAGGAGGAGGGGGAAGAGAAGGGGAAAGAGGAAAAAGAGAGTGAAGGAGGGGAAGGGAGACAGTAAGAGGGAACCGAAGGAGGAGGGGGAGGGGGAAAGGGGGAAAGGGGAAGAGAGAGAGTGAAGGAGAAGGAGGGAAGGAGACAGTAAGAAGGAACCGAAGGGGAAGGAGGGGGAAGGGGGAGAGGTAAAGAGAGGATGGAAGGAGTAGAGAAGTTAAGATAAAAATCATGAGAAAAGAAAGTTTAAGAAAAAAAAAAGTTAAGAAGCAAAACCTTTTCACGAAAGAAGGAAAAGGGAGAGGGGAAAGTAAAGATGGGGGATGAGAGGAGAGCCAAAAAAAGAGGGGGGAAGGAGGAAGGGGTCAACGAGGCTTTTCCGTGACTGATAACGTTGATAAGGTCGGGGTCAAAGGTCAGACGCGGATCTCGACGATGTAGACACATAAGTCAAAATATTTGTGTTCTTGGGTCAACAAACACACAAATCTTAGCTTTTTCCTGTTATTTTCTTTGTGTATTTTCCCTTGTTTGTTTTTCCTGGTGTTCTTTATATTATTATTGTTGTTCTTTTTTTCTCTTTTATTATCTTAATTTCTTATTCATCATCTTCTACTTCTCTTATTCCTATTCCTCCTTTTCCCTCCTTTTCCTCTTCCCTCTACTCCTCCTCTTATTCCTCCTCCTTCCCTCCCTCCTTCCCCCCTCTCGGTCTTTCTCTCTCTCTCTTCCGCTCACTCACCTTTCTCTCTCTCTCTCTCTCCTCCTCCTCTTCTTCTTCTTCCTCCTCCTCCCTCCCTTCCCTCCCTTCCCCTCCTCCCCCTTCCGCTCACACCCTCTTCCCTCTTCTCCCTCCTTCTCTCTTCCTTCCTCTTTCCCTCCTCCTTCCTTCTCTCCTTCCTCTTCCTTCCTCCTTCTTCTTCCCCCTCCTTCTCCCCACCCCCACCCCCTTCCCGCTCACCACCTCGAAAATTCCCGAAATCGCGCCCTTTTCCCGGACGAGTTCAAGCGCACCTCCTCTTCCTCCTTCCCCTCCCCTCTCTTCCCCTTTCCCCCCCCTCCTCCCTCTCTTCCCCTTACCCCCTTTCCCTCTCCTTCCCCTTTCCCCATCCCTCCCCCCCCCTTTCCCCTCCTCCTCCTCCCCTTCTCCCTCCCCCTTCTCCTGTTCCCTTTCTCCCCCTTACCCCTTACCCCCTTCCCCCTTCCCCCTCTCTTTCCCTTTCCCCATCCTTCCCCTCTCCTCCCCCTCCCTCCCCTCCTCCCCTCCCCCTTCCCCCTCCGCCCCCTTTCTCCCTCTCCCCCTTCTCCTCCTCCTCCCTCCCTCCCTCTTCCCCCTTCCCCCCATCCCACCCCTTCTCCCCCTCCTCCCCTCCTCCCCTCCCCCTTCCCCCTCCTCCCCTCCCCCTTCACCCTTCTCCCACCCCCTTTCCCCTTTCCCCCTCCTCCTCCCCTTTCTCCTTTCCCCCTTCCCCCTTCTCACTCCCCTTCCCCCCCCTCCCCCTCCGCCCCGGGCAAAAGGCGGCCTCTCGGAAACTTCTCGAAATGAAAAGCCTCCGCCTCCTCCGCGCCCTTTCTCGCCTTGTTCTCGCCCTTCCTCGTCTGCCTCTTTTTTTCTCTCTTGTTCTTTCTCCTTTGTTTTTTGTTTTTTTTTCATATTCTTTCTCCTTTGCTTTTGTTTTTGTTTTCTTTTTCTCCTTTCTTGTTTCATTTTCTCAGCTTGTTCCCGCCTTTACCGCCTTCGCTTCGTCTGCCTCTCTTTTATTCTCTCTTGCTCTTTCTCCCTTTCTTTTGTTTTCTTATTCTTTCTCCTTTCTTTTGTTTTGTTTTTTTCTTTCTCCTTTCTTTTGTTTTGTTTTTCTCGGCTTGTTCCTGCCTTTACCGCCCTCCTTCGTCTGCCTCTTTTATTCTCTCTTGCTCTTTCTCCTCCTTTCTTTTGTTTTTTCTTATTCTTTCTCCTTTCTTTTGTTTTGTTTTTTTCTTTTCTCCTTTTCTTTGTTTTGTTTTTCTCGGCTTGTTCCCGCCTTTACCGCCCTCCTTCGTCTGCCTCTTTTATTCTCTCTTGTTCTTTCTCCTTTCTTTTGTTTTGTTTTTCTCGCCTTGTTCTCGCCTTCCTTCGTCTGTCGTCTGGCTTCTTTATTCTCTCTTGTTCTTGCTCCTTTCTCTTTGTTTTGTTTTCTCTGTAACTTACATTCCCGCCTTTACCGCCTTCAATAAGTCTGCTTCTTTTATTCTCTCTTTTGCTTTCTTGCTCCTTTCTTTTGTTTTGTTTTTTCTTTCTCCTTTCTATTGTTTTTGTTTTTTCTTTCTTCTTTCTTTTGCTTCGTTTTTCTCGGCTTGTTCCCGCCTCTACCCCCCTCCTTCGTCTGCCTCTTTTATTCTCTCTTGTTCTTTCTCCTTTCTTTTGTTTTGTTTTTCTCGGCTTGTTCCCGCCTTTACCGCCTTCCTTCGTCTCCCTCTTTTATTCTCTCTTGCTCTTGCTCCTTTCTTTTGTTTTTGTTTTTTTCTTCTTATTCTTTCTTGTTTGTTTTGTTTTGTTTTCTTGTTCTTTCTCGGTCTTGTTCTTTCTCCTTTCTTGTTTTTTTTTTCTTATTCTTTCTCGGTCTTTTTTTCTTATCCTTTCTTGGTCTTTTTCTTATTAATCCACCTTTTTCTTATCCTTCTTCGGCCTTTTTCTTATCCTTTCTTGGTCTGTGTTGTCTCTTCCTCTTCCTTTTCTTCTCTCCTTAGCCTCTTCTTTTTCCTCCTTCCTCGGCCTCTTTCTTATTCTCCTTCCTTTCCCTCTTCCTTATTCTCCTTCCTTGGCCTCTTCCTTTTCCTCCTTCCTCGGCCTCTTCCTTATTCTCCTTCCTCGGCCTCTTCCTTATTCTCCTTCCTCGGCCTCTTCCTTATTCTCCTTCCTCGGCCTCTTCCTTATTCTCCTTCCTCGGCCTCTTCCTTATTCTCCTTCCTCGGCCTCTTCCTTATTCTCCTTCCTCGGCCTCTTCCTTATTCTCCTTCCTTTTCCTCCCGCCTTTTCCTTTTCCTCCTTCCTCGGCCTCTTCCTTATTCTCCTTCCTCGGCCTCTTCCTTATTCTCATTCCTCGGCCTCTTCCTTATTCTCCTTCCTCGGCCTCTTCCTTATTCTCCTTCCTCGGCCTCTTCCTTATTCTCCTTCCTTTCCCTCTTCCTTTTCCTCCTTCCTCGGCCTCTTCCTTTTCCTCCATCCTCGGCCTCTTCCTTATTCTCATTCCTCGGCCTCTTCCTTATTCTCCTTCCTCGGCCTCTTCCTTATTCTCCTTCCTCGGCCTCTTCCTTATTCTCCTTCCTTTTCCTCTTCCTTTTCCTCTTCCTTTTCCTCCCTCCTTGGTCTCTTCCTTTTCCTCCATCCTCGGCCTCTTCCTTATTCTCATTCCTCGGCCTCTTCCTTATTCTCCTTCCACGGCCTCTTCCTTATTCTCCTTCCTTTTCCTCTTCCTTTTCCTCCTTCCTCGGCCTCTTCCTTATTCTCCTTCCTTTTCCTCCCGCCTTTTCCTCCTTCCTCGGCCTCTTCCTTATTCTCTTTCCTCGGCCTCTTCCTTTTCCTCCTTCCTCGGCCTCTTCCTTTTCCTCCATCCTCGGCCTCTTCCTTTTCCTCCATCCTCGGCCTCTTCCTTATGCTCCTTCCTCGGCCTCTTCCTTATTCTCCTTCCTTTTCCTCTTCCTTTTCCTTTTCCTCCTTCCTCGGCCTCTTCCTTATTCTCCTTCCTTTTCCTCTTCCTTTTCCTATTCCCCCTTCCTCAGCCTCTTCCTTATTCTCCTTCCGTTTCCTCTTCCATTTCGTTTTACTCCATCCTCGGCCTCTACCTTATTCTCCTGCCGTGACCTCTTTCTAGCGTGGACGGTGAGGGGGGAATTGTCAGTGAGGAGGGAGGGGGAAAGTGTTAAAAAGACGTTTATCATATTTCTCTTTCTGATCCTTTTCTCCCGAGAGACTGCTGAAAATTATATCCATTATGCAGATTTTCTTTTTTGTTTATATTTTCTTTGACTTTCGTGCGTTTGTCTTGTCTTGTCTTGGTGTGTCTTCTCTCCTTTCTTTTCTTGTCTCAACTTCTCTTCTCTTATTAATTTCTCTGACTTGTTCTCTTCCTTTCTCTTTTTTCACTTCTCTCTCTCTCTCTCTCTATCTATCTGTCTATCTCTCTCTCTCTCTCTCCCCCTTTCTCTCTCTCTCTCTCTCTCTCTCTCTCTCTCCCTCCCTCCCTCCCCTCCCTCCCCTCCATCCCTCCGCCTCCTCCTCCCCCTCCCCCTTCCCTCCTCTCCCTCCTCCTTCCCTCCTTGCCTCCCTCTCCCCCTCCCCCTTCCTCCCTCCCTTCCCTCCCTCTCCCTCCCTCCCTCCCTCCCTCCCCTCCATTCTCTGATTACCTCTCCCCCTCCCCCCCCCCCCTTCCCCCCTCCCTGATTGAATGCCTTCCTCAACAGAGAAAAGGAAAGCTGTATGATTTTTATTTATTTATTTATTTATTTATTTTTTTATTTTTTATTTTTTTTTTTTTTTGTCTGTCTGTCTGTTCCTTTCTCCTTTAAAGTCTGCTGCACATGCATCCAACTGTTCATGTGTGTGCTTGTTTCTGTGTTCATCCATGGACGCACACGAACGCATAGAAATATTCAGACATATATGTGTGTGTGATAGAGAGGGGAGAGAGGGAGAGAGAGGGAGAGAGAGAGAGAGAGAGAGAGAGAGAGAGAGAGAGAGAGAGATAAAGAGAGAAAGTAATAAAGAGAGAAAGAGAAGAGAGATAAGGAGAGGAAGAGAAGAGAGATAAGGAGAGAAAAAGAGAAGAGAGATAAAGAGAGAGAGAGAAGAGAGATAAAGAGAGAGAGAGAAGAGAGAGAGACAGAGAGAGGGGGAGGGCGAGGTGCCGAAGGTGAAAGGTCGCGCGAGTGCCAAACTCTCCATTCACAGTGACCCTTCGCCCCCCCCCCCCCCCCCCCGCATCCCCGCTCTCACCTTCTTTCCTCCTCCCTTCCTCTCCCTTCTTTTCCTTCGTCAATGCTTACTCTTCTCACTCCTCTCACCCATCCTTTCGCTTCTCTGACTCCATTCCTTTCCCTCTTCTCTTTCTCCATTCTTTCTCTTTGCCTCCTCTTTCTTTCCATCTCCCGTCCTTTCTCCTACC
>NC_091582.1:14703243-14715743 GCF_042767895.1 Penaeus vannamei | reverse complement strand
CCAAGGCCCTTTTTGCAACGGCAGGTAGACGGGGCACGTTGCAAAGGGGGGGAGGGCACGAGGTCGGAGGGTGACGAACACGCGTGCAACATCCTGCCTCTGTTGCAAAAAAGGAAAGAGAAAAAAGAAAGGAAGAAAGGAGAAAGAGAGAGAGAGAGAGGGAAAAAAAGAGAACGAGAGCGAAGGATCCAAAGAAAAAAGAGCAAGAAAGCTAGTTGCAAAGGAAGAAGAGGGGGGGAAAAGAGGGAGAGAGGGAGAAGAGGAAAAGGGGAGGGCGGAAGAGTGAGGGGAGGGGGAGGGAGCGAGCGAAAGAGTGAGGGGAGGGGGAAATGTGAGGGAGGGGGAGGGAGCGAGGTGGAAGAGTGAGGGGAGGGTGGAAGAGTGAGAGGAGGGTGGAAGAGTGAGGGAGGGTGGAAGAGTGAGGGGAGGGTAGAAGAGTGAGGGGAGGGTGGAAGAGTGAGGGGAGGGGGAGGGAGCGAGGGTGGAAGAGTGAGGGGAGGGTGGAAGAGTGAGAGGAGGTGGAAGAGTGAGGGGAGGGTGGAAGAGTGAGGAGGGTAAGAGTGAGGGGAGGGGGAGGAGCGAGGGTGGAAGAGTGGGGGAGGGTAGAAGAGTGAGGGGAGGGTGGAAGAGTGAGGGGAGGGGGAGGGAGCGAGGGTGGAAGAGTGAGGGGAGGGTGGAAGAGTGAGGGGAGGGGGAGGGAGCGAGGGTGGAAGAGTGAGGGAGGGTGGAAGAGTGAGGGGAGGGGGAGGGAGCGAGGGTGGAAGATGAGGGGAGGGTGGAAGAGTGAGGGGAGGGTGGAAGAGTGAGGGAGGGGGAGGGAGCGAGGGTGGAAGAGTGAGGGAGGGTGGAAGAGTGAGGGGAGGGTGGAAGAGTGAGGAGGGGGAGGGAGCGAGGGTGGAAGAGTGAGGGAGGGTGGAAGAGTGAGGGGAGGGGGAGGGAGCGAGGGTGGAAGAGTGAGGGGAGGGGGAGGGGCGAGGGTGGAAGAGTGAGGGGAGGGTGGAAGAGTGAGGGAGGGTGGAAGAGTGAGGAGGAGGGGGAGGACGAAAGAGTGAGGGGAGGGGGAGGGAGTGAGGGGAAGAGGAAAGGAATGAGTAAAATGACCAGCAATAGCATGAACATCTGATGCCTGTGTGTGTGGTCTGTAGGTGTATTATGTGTGTGGGTGTGCGTGTGTGTGCGTGTTGGGTGCGTGTGTGTGTGGGTGGGGGGGTGTGTGTGTGTGTGTGTGTGTGTGTGTGTGTGTGTGTGTGTGTGTGTGCGTCTACGTCTGCGTGTCTGTGTATGTGTTTGTATGTGTATGTGTGCGTGTGTCTATGTGTGTCTGTGTGTGTGTGTTTATGTGTGTGTGTGTGCGTCTACGTCTGCGTGTCTGTGTATGCGTTTGTATGTGTATGTGTGCGTGTGCCTATGTGTGTCTGTGTGTGTGTGTTTATGTGTGTGTATGTGCGTCTATGTGTGCGTGTGTGTGCATGACCTCCAACCTGGGCGCGCAATACATATTTTGCCGCAAGTTCCCAAAGTAAAATGATTTCGCATTTTTTCCGAGTTGTTCATTTCATTTTGAACTCCAATAACTCGTGGAACAAAGCAAGGTTGCACGTTGCTGTAAGGATGAAAATCGTATGCGTTTGTGTGGGTTTATGGTTGCTACGTGAGACACGTGTAGGGTGTGGTTCTCGTTATCTATCTGTCTGTCTGTCTGTCTGTCTGTCTATTTGCTTACATTTCTGTCTCCCTGTTTATTGATATTATTATTTGTGGGTTTGCTTATCTCTGTCTTTCTGTCTGTATTTTTGTTTCTCTCTCTCTCTCTCTCTCTCTCTCTCTCTCTCTCTCTCTCTCTCTCTCTCTCTCTCTCTCTCTCTCTCTCTCCTCCCTCCCCTCTCTCCTCTCCCTCTCCCTCTCTCTCTCTCCTCTCTCTCTCTCTCTCTCTCTCCTCCCTCTCTCTCTCTCCTCTCTCTCTCTCTCTCTCTCTCTCTCTCTCTCTCTCTCTCTCTCTCTCTCTCTCTCTCTTCCTCTCTCACCATTTTAACGAAACAAACCGAAAACAGGTAAGGTAAAAAATAGAAAAGAAAAATTAATGAAAGCCGAAAAAACAACTATTTTCCCTTCCTGTGCAACATCCAAATAATAATAATAACAATAATAATAATAATAATAATAATAATAATAATAATAATAATAATAATAATAATAATAATAATAATAATGATGATAATAATGATAATAATAATAATAATAATAATAATAATAATAATAATAATAATAATAATAATAATGATAATAATAATAATGATAATAATGATAATAATAATAATAATAATGATAAAATAAATAAATAAATAAAATTAACATTGTAGTGCTTGTGCTTGTGTGCGTCCAGGGGAGAGGCATCCACTTAGCGCCCCTTAGGATTCCTTGGCGAAAAAACCGGTTTGCGCTAACCTCATTCCCCCCTTCCCCCCCTTTACTCATTCTTCTTCCTCTCTCCCGCTTCCATCCGTCGACTTCTAACCCTATTCTTACCCATTTTTGATTCTTCAACCTCTTTTCAGTTCTTCTTAAATTTGGTTCGTCTCTTGTCCTCCTAATTTTTCTTCTTTTTTATTTTCCTTTTCCTTCTCTTCTTCCTCTTTCTTCTCCTTCTATCTCCCTCTTTCTCCTTCTCCTCTCCCTCTTCTTTTTCTTTCTTCTCCTCTTCCTCCTCAACCTCCTCTTCCTCCTCTTCTTCCTCCTTTACTTTTAGAAAACGGAGAGGATTTTCTGTTTTGTTCCCCAAAAAATGACAATAATAATAATAACTACATAAATAGATGAACAACCCAACAAATAAATATAACATAAGATAGAAAAAAGAGAAAGGAAAACGAAAGAAATGACAAGATAGAGAAAGATGATAACTCCATAAGTAGATGAATAACGAAATGAATGAAAAACCCAACAAATAAACAAAATATAATATAGAAAAAAAGAGAAAAGCAAACGAAAGAAACGAAAGAAATGGCAAGATAAAAAAAGAAATTTTGGAAGAGGAGAGACCCCGCCATGGCTACGGTTAACCTGAGGCCTTTGACTGCATTTTCCCGCGCAGTCGCCAGTGTTACCAGAACCCCAGTGGCCGCCGTCAACCCCCCCCCCCCCCACCCAGCCTCCCGTTCGCGGCTTTGTAACGTTAATGAATAAGGTCTTGAAGCCTTAAAGTGTTTTTTTTTTTATGTGTGTGTTTTTTCTTTCTTTCTTTCTTTCCTTTTTTTTTTTCTTTTTTTTTTTTTTTTTTGGTTTCTCGCTAAAGGTGGAAGTGCATATTACCTTTTCTTTTTCCTCTGCATTTCGTCTCTCTAGTTATTTTAATTCTGTTCGCGTCCTTTTTTCTTCATTTGGCTTAATATTTTCTGTTCGTTTGGTAAATTTTGAATCCTGAGATGGTGTTTTCCTTTTTTCTTTTCTTTTCTCTTTCTTATTTCCATGACGTAATGATTTTGAAGTATCTGATAAAATGAAGAAATAGTAAATGTATAGCGTATGGTAGCAGAGGAGGGAGAGGGGGGAAAGAGAAAGGAGGGGAGCGGAAAAGGAAGAGAGGAGAGAGAGGGAGGAGAGACATGGAGAGAACTAGAAGGAGAAAGGGAACGAGAGAGAAAAAGTGAACGAGAGGGAAAGAGAACCATAAAGAGAACGAGAAGACTAAAAAAGAATGAGAGAGAAAGAAAGCGAGAAAAAGAGAGAATAAAGAGAAAGAGTAAGAGAGAGAGCGAGAAAGAGGCATCGCTCATCGTTCGAAGCCAAGAACCACGAGTTAGTCCACAACTCCTCTCCCCCCCCCCACTACCCCTGACCCCACGAACACCTCCCCCCCTCATCCTAGCCCTCCCTCCCTCCCTCCCGTCCATGAACAAGTCCCCCCCCCCCCAACAACGGCCAGCAACTCAACGGTCAGCCAAAGTAAAGAACGTTCACACGACCCGTTCTTAACAATCACAAACGACCTAAAGACCTAAAGACCTAAGGATCTAAGGATGCAGTTATGATGACCGCCCCCCCCTCCTCTTCTCCTTCCCCCACCCTACCCTCCGTAGGGGAAGGAGAGGGGGGGGGCGGGTATGAAGATAGGGAGAGTGCATCACCGGACCCCTCCCCCCCCCTCCTCAAAAAAGAAACAAAGGATAAAAATACTAAGAAAAAGGTAAAAAGAAATGTTAAGCCATTGTTAAAAAAATAAAGTCTGGTGGTTAATGCATTTCAGTGTTCTGCTGGTATTATACCGTCGATAACAAAGGTACTAATTTATGATAAAAACACCTGATGCTCTTATGCAGGTGTTATGAGAATGCCATAAAAAGAGCGGTATGGTGTTGTGAAACTTTCTATCTGATGAAAAAAGACAATAACTTCTATTTGAAAATGATAGATGACATCACAAAAATGATGATGAATACGATTATGACATTGCATAACGGCTCATGCAGCAATTATCGACCTTATCGTCAGTGTCACAACATTTATTGCTATTACTATCATCATGGTAAAGATGAGTAATGATAATGATAACGACAGTTATGATGATAATAATGATCCTAACAATTACAATAACAATGGCAATGACACTAATGATAGTAATATTGATGATGATGATGATGGCGAAAGGGATGGTGATGATGATGATAAAAGTAATAATGATCATGATGATAGTAATGATGCTAATGACGATAAGAATAAGAATAATAATTAGAATAACAGAAATGATCAGAATAACATGAATATTGATAGCAGCAATGACATCAACAAAGCAGTTATGTACTAATGTCTATCTATAGTATCTTTCATCTGTCTATAATGATGTATTGTTATTAGCAGCAGTAATAGCAGTTGATAGTATTAGTACCGGTAGTAGAAATAATGATAAAAAAACAATAATAATAAAAAAAGAAAAAAAAATATTGCTTATATAAAACCACGAAGAAAAATGTGTTCCCTTCGAGCGATCTCAAATCCTCTAAGTCAACCTCAGCCTCCTAATTAATTTCATTTTCTTCACGTAATTAAAATCTTTGGAGGAATTGCCATCAAAGTCCTCGGTTGGTCCATTCAAGTGTTTTTTTTTTTTTTTTTTTTTTTTTTTAGTAATAACCGAACGTTCACAGAAATTTCTCTTTTGTTTTCCTTTTTTTACTGTATGTTGGTAGAGTGTCTGAGTGTACCTATTCACAGGTGTACACATCATTGTTGTTAAAATCATCATCATAAGGAAGTGACTACGAGTACGGCAGAAAGGCCTCCAATCGGTGTTCTGCGCAGGCGTGGCGAAACGAACAAGTTGGCATCGGCTTCGACACGAGAAGATATCACTCTCAGTTGGGTTTCGTACTTATTACCCGAAAATGACGTTCATATGCGCATGTGTATGTGTGTGACGTACCCGGAACCGCGAGATATCGGAACGGCTGCCGTACGCGTTACATTGGCATTATTATGGTTATTATTGTTGTTGATAGTAATAGTAATATCATTACTATTGTTATTGTTATCATAACTATTATTATCATCAGTAGTAGTATAGATAGCTGTACCAGTAGTAGTATTAATATCATTATTTATACTGTTAACATTATCATAACTTCTGTTGTTGTTATCATTGTTATTATCATCATTATCACCATTAGTTTATTTATTATTGTTTATGTTGGTGGTCTTGTTGCTCTCGCTTTCATTGCGTGGTTCTTCCTAGTATCATACAATTATTATGTCTGTGTATGTTTGTGTACACAAGCTCTTGCCTACATGTGGGCGTATGTGTGTATACATGCAGAAATACATCCCTCCCCCTCCCTGTATACCCCCTCTCCCCCTATTGCCCTTTTTCCACCTCGATCACCCCCCACCCCCACCCCCACCCCCCTTGCTACCCCTCACCTCCTCACGCAAATATTTCTCAATTCTTCCTTCTGTTCAAATTGCTCCTTCCCTTCCCCCCCTACCACACCCCTCACCCCTGTCTTCTTCCTACCACCTCTTCTTCTTCTCCACCCCCCACCTTTTACCCCCTCCTTCCCCCCCACCACAGATGTTTCCCAATTCTTCCTTCTTAGATTGTCCCTTCCCCGTCTCCCCTCCCACCCTCTCTTCCTCCTACACCCTCTCCTCCTCCTCCCCTCCTCCCCGCTTCTCTCTTCCTCCCATCCCCTCTCCTCCCCCTCCCCTCCTCCCCGTTTCTCTCCTCCCCCCCCTCTTTCTCCCTTCCTCCTACCCTCTCTCCTTATCCTCCCTCTCTTCTTCTTCCATACCCCCCCCCCCCCTCCTCCTGTCATCGTACGTCAGCTAACAACAGTCGAGCAATTCCGGTTGGCTCCCCCACCCCCCCACCCCCCTCACATCTCCTCTACCTCTGGCTTTTCTCTCTTTCTCCTTTTCTATTCTCGTTCTCTCTCTCTTTCTCCTTTTCTATTCTCGGTCTCTCTCTCTTTCTCCTTTTCTATTCTCGGTCTCTCTCTCTTTCTCCTTTTCTATTCTCGTTCTCTCTCTCTATCTGCCATTCGTTTTCGGTCTCTCTATGTCTCTCTCTGCCTGTCTCTTTCTCTCTCTAAATTTAGCTCACTTTAGTTCTTTGTTTCTATCTTTCTGTTTCTCTGCCTCTCTATCTATCTATCTATTTATTCATCTATCTTTCGTTTTTTGTCTCTGTCACTGCCTATCAGTCTCTCTGTCTTACCCTTACTCTCTCTCTCCCAATATACATATACTCAAAAATACATACATACATATATATATATATATATATATATATATATATATATATATATATATATATATATATATATATATACATATTTGTGTATGTGTATGTGTGTTTGTTTATGTACACATATATGTATGTATGAAAGTGCGTATTTATGCGTGTACTTATATGTTTACGTACGTACGTCCCGTCCTGTCTCTTTTCCTTCCCTCATAACAAATGGTCTTTCTTCATCCCTCATTTTAAGCAATCGTCGGCCCCCCACTCCCCCATCCCCTCCTCTAAATTCTGCTCTCCCCTTCTCCCTCCTCATTATCGCCTCTCACTCTCTCTCCTATCCCTCGCCTCCCCTCATTTTCCCCTCTCCTCTTGCTTCGCTTCCTCGCTAAGATAAGGCGCAAAACGATCGTAATTTTTTGTTAGTGGAGGCCCGCGCTTGTTGACAAGGGGGGGGAGGGGGAGTCTTCCTTGTCTGTGTCTCTTTCTTTCGTTCTTTCTTGTCTTTATTTTTTCTTCTTCATCTTCTTGTCTTTGTCTGTGCATTTGTTTGTTTGTGAAGCTGAATGACTGTTTGACTGTCTCCATCGCTTTGTCTCTCTATCTATCTATCTATCTATCTTTCGCCCTCTGTCCCTCTCTCACTCACTACCTCCCTCCCATTCTCCTCCCCCCTCCCTCTCTCTAACTCTCTCCCTCTCTCTCTTCCTCCCTTCCTCTCTTTTTTTTTAAATAATAAAAAATACAACCTTAAATCAAATAAATGAGTAAGAGGGAGGGGGAACTACAGAGGGGGGGTAGGGGGGAGGGATGACACCCCTTCAAGCAACAGAAGCCAATTAAATCCTTTTCGCTAATCATAAGTGCCAGACTCTCGAAACGGACTTCGGGATCGAATCGAATCCTCCTTCTTTGTTCCCTTATACTCTTGAAGCGCAATATACCTGATGCTCTTTTGTTCCGTTGATTCTTAAAGGATTAGATCGAGGTTTGAAGCGATTATGGAAATTGCAAAGCCAAATTCTCAAGGAAAAAGATGATGATAATTGCATGCAAGATGGAAATGCAGATATTATATAAATGGATGAAATTATGATAATTCTTACTGATTACTATCTTAATTTAGCTCTGGGATGATTTTACTCTTTTTTTTTTCAACAGTAATAAGTTGCGTGTCAGAAAAGAAAACGAAATGATGATTACTTAAGCAAACAGATAGATAAATAAGTAGATAGTAATAATAATGATGATAGTGAATAGATTGGATAGATGATTTAAAACAGGATAGAAATAGACGTTATAAGTTGCCATTAAATTCCTTTACTGTCTAAAAGTAGATAGATAAACAGATGAAATAAGGAGATATAAACACTTCAGCCGAATCTTTTACAACTCGCAAGTAAACTGCTGCCCAAGTTGGGAACGTGTAAGTAAAGAAAGTTACTTACAATCACCCGCCCCTCACCCCTCCCTTCTACCCTCCCCCACCCCTCCCTCACACGCACCTTCCCCCTACCCTCCCCCACCCTTCCCCACCCTTCCCCACCCTCACCCCTACGCCCACGTCCACCTTCTTTCTCCCTTACGCCCAAACCTCTCCCTCAACCCAACCCCTACACCTCCCCTCCCCCTCCCCCCCATCCTTTCGCTCCTTGACCCCATCCCACTTGACCCCCCCCCCATTTCTTGACAGTGTCTTATGTCGACTAAGGACGTGGTAAACAGCTGTCAAGAGGCTGTCAAGGAGATAACGAGCATGTACTTTTTTGCCTACTTATCTATTTATTTGTTATATCATCTCATTTGTTGCTTTTCTTTGTTTTTTGTTAATATCATCTTATGATTATTTTATGTTCACATTTTTTCTCTCTCTATCTTTATCATGTTTCTCTTTATCAGTTATGTTCATATTCATTCATTCATGATAATAGACTTTATTTTATTATTATTATTTTATTATTATTCTGTCTATCTTTATCTTTTCGTCAGTCTCAATTGCACATCATTATCGTCATATGTTACACGTTGTAGTCAATAATTTTCAGTTCTTCAAATACAAAATATAATGCATTATCATTCAAGTATTTCAGATTGTTTTGAATTATCTAGATTGTTTTGAAAGGAATAAAGAATGAATGTAAGCAAACTGGAAAATAGAAATATGAAAAAAAAACCTGCATATGATTACAAGATAACAAAATTATCAAATTGATACGTAGTAGGTGTGTGTGTGATACACATACATACACACACATATACATATACTGTGTAGTGCCATGGTAGCGTTGTTGTCTGGCACTCTTCCTGACTTGTGTTCGATTCCCGTGCACTGCCAGTGGATGGTAACCACGGCCATTCCTTGCACACAGAGGGTGGTTTAGAAGTACAATAAACAGACAAGCTACAATTTGATTGATGTCACAAGAGCCTGTCACATCAAACCCTAAATTGTTATTATTATCATTACATTCACACTCGCGCGAATACACACACACACACATACACACACACACACAGACGCATACAGACGCACGCACACACACACACACACACACACACACACACATATATACACACACACACAGACGCATACAGACGCACGCACACACACACACACACACACACACACACACACACATACATACACACACACACACACACACACACACACACAAACACACACACAAACACACACACACACATACACCTAGACGCACGAGCACACATGCATTTATATTATGTATGTATGACCAGGTGTATATATGCATGCAGGTGTACAGAAAGCGAGCCAACAGGCGCCCTCCCTCCCTCCCTCCCTCCCCCGGATTCGCCCGCCTGCACCCTGCGCGAACGCCTCGTCAGTCTCATCCCTCCCTCTTTTATCCCTCCCCTCTTTTCCTCTCTCCCTCCCCTCTTTCCCTACCTCTCTCCTCTCTTTCCTCCTTCCCTCCCTCCTTCACTCTCTCCCCTCCTCCCTCCCTTCCTCCCTCACTCTCCCCCTCCTCCTCCTTTCCCCCCTCCTTCCCTCCCTCCCTTCACTCCTTTCTCCCTCCCTCCCTCCCTTCCCTCCCTTCCCCCCCACCCTTCCCTCCCTCCCTCCCTCCCTCCCTTCCCTCCTTTCTACCTCCCTCCCTCCCTTCCCTCCCTTCCCTTCCCTCCTTCCCTCCCTTCCCTCCCCTCCCTTCCCTCCCTTCCCTCCCTCCGCCTCAAGAGACAACCGCCCCGCCCGCACGTACCGAAGCCCCCTGGAATCGCCTCCTCGGCCGCCGTACCTCATCGCGGGCGGGCGAGCTCCGACCGGCAGGAAATTGCGCAATTCACTTGTCAAGGAAGGAAGATGTAGGAGGGTATGTGACGCCGCGGTCTTGGCGGGCGTTACGCTCAGGTGGGCGGGCGGGCGGGCGCTTAGGCCTAGGCGCGCCGTCCGCTGCTGCCACGTCACTGGTTTCCCTCCGCCTTTCTCTTCTTCTTTCTCTTCTCCTTGCTCTTATCTCCTGGTTCTGCCTTCTCTTGATTCATTGAGATTCATCTTTTCTGATCCCTCCTTAGCTATAACACTTTTTTTTTTAATGATCGCTCTTCATTAAACAGTTTTTAAAAAAATGTAAACAGAAAACGGAGCTACCCGCCGTGCTAAAACTTCTCATATATTCCGCGTACAATAATCTTTGGGGATTACAGGCCTACGGCTGGAATGGGACGCCTAGTGGACTGGCAGACGAGCGCTGGACTTGTATCTGACGTCCTGTGGTCTTTCCCAAATAAGGTTGTGGTACGAGGAAGAGTGCAGACACACACGCACACACACACACTAGCTAAAGACACACGCACACACACTAGCTAAAGACACACACTAGCTGAAGACACACACGCACACACACTAGCTAAAGACACACACGCACACACACTAGCTAAAGACACACACTAGCTGAAGACACACACGCACACACACTAGCTAAAGACACACACTAGCTGAAGACACACACGCACACACACTAGCTAAATACACACACGCACACACACTAGCTAAAGACACACACGCACACACACTAGCTAAAGACACACACGCACACACACTAGCTAAAGACACACACTAGCTGAAGACACACACGCACACACACTAGCTAAAGACACGCACGCACACACACTAGCTAAAGACACACACGCACACACACTAGCTAAAGACACACACGCACACGCACTAGCTAAAGACACACACGCACACACACTAGCTAAAGACACACACGCACACGCACTAGCTAAAGACACACACGCACACACACTAGCTAAAGACACACACGCACACGCACTAGCTAAAGACACGCACGCACACACACTAGCTAAAGACACACACGCACACACACACTAGCTAAAGACACACACGCACACACACTAGCTAAAGACACACACGCACACACACTAGCTAAAGACACACACGCACACGCACTAGCTAAAGACACGCACGCACACACACTAGCTAAAGACACACACGCACACACACTAGCTAAAGACACACACGCACACACACTAGCTAAAGACACACACGCACACACACTAGCTAAAGACACACACGCACACACACTAGCTAAAGACACACACGCACACACACTAGCTAAAGACACACACGCACACACACTAGCTAAAGACACACACGCACACACACTAGCTAAAGACACACACGCACACACACTAGCTAAAGACACACACGCACACACACTAGCTAAAGACACACACGCACACACACTAGCTAAAGACACACACGCACACACACTAGCTAAAGACACACGCACACACACTAGCTAAAGACACACGCACACACACTAGCTAAATACACACACGCACACACACTAGCTAAAGACACACATGCACACACACTAGCTAAAGACACACGCACACACACTAGCTAAAGACACACACGCACACACACTAGCTAAAGACACACACGCACACACACGAGCTAAAGACTCACACGCACACACACTAGCTAATAACAAACACGCACACACACTAGCTAAAGACACACACGCACACGCACTAGCTAAAGACACACACGCACACACACTCGCTAAAGACACACACGCACACACACTAGCTAAAGACACACACGCACACACACTAGCTAAAGACACACACGCACACACACTAGCTAAAGACACACACGCACACACACTAGCTAAAGACACACACGCACACACACTAGCTAAAGACACACACGCACACACACTAGCTAAATACACACACGCACACACACTAGCTAAAGACACACATGCACACACACTAGCTAAAGACACACGCACACACACTAGCTAAAGACACACACGCACACACACTAGCTAAAGACACACACGCACACACACTAGCTAAAGACACACACGCACACACACTAGCTAAAGACACACACGCACACACACTAGCTAAAGACACACACGCACACACACACTAGCTAAAGACACACACGCACACACACTAGCTAAAGACACACACGCACATACACTAGCTAAAGACACACACGCACACACACTAGCTAAAGACACACACGCACACACACTAGCTGAAGACACACACGCACACACACTAGCTAAAGACACACACGCACACACACTAGCTAAAGACACGCACGCACACACACTAGCTAAAGACACACACGCACACACACTGGCTAAAGACACACACGCACACACACTAGCTAAAGACACACATGCACACACACTAGCTAAAGACACACACGCACACACACTAGCTAAAGACACACACGCACACGCACTAGCTA
>NC_091582.1:14685743-14688243 GCF_042767895.1 Penaeus vannamei | reverse complement strand
TTGCGTAGATAGAGAGAGTGCAATAAAGGGAGGAGCAAGAGAGGATGGTAAGGAATAGAGAATAAGGAGGAAGGAAATAAAGCGCATTTGAAAGGGAAGGGAATAATGGGGAGAGAGGGAGCAGAGGAGGGAATGGGAGACGAACAGAGAATAAGAAAGGAGAGACAGATAAAAGGGATTGGCCGGGAGGTGGGGGGTGGGGTGGGGGGGGGGGGGGCAAGGGAGTCGCGAACGTTCACCAACTTTTTTTTTTCCTTGCTCGTCTCTTTGTTTCTCCTTGCTTTATTTCCTTTATTTTTTCTGTTCTTGATTTCTTGTTCGGTTTTGATTCTTTCTTTCTTTCTTTTCTTGATTTTTTGTTTGTTTGTTTGTCCTTGAATTTAGTTGCTTGTCGTCACTTAAACAGAACGCTGAAGGGATAGATAACCCAACAGACGGGTCTTCCCGGGCATCAAGCAGCGGTCACACTAGTCCGCCGCAGCGTCCCGCCGTAGAGAGGGATCGTCCCAGGAGAGGCCAGAGAGTCCGCAAGAACCTCCAAGAGAGTCGTTGGTTCTGTGAATATCATCGCTTATTGATTGTTAAAAAAATAGAAAATAAAAAATTAAGAAAGACACTGAACTTAGAAAAAACAATTTCCCCTATTTTATTAATTATCATGCATCGTGCAACCCTAAATCCTAAAAAAAAAAGAAGAAGAGGAAGGAGGAGGAGGAAGAGGACGCTATGAGAAAGGAGAATTAGGAGGAAGGGGAACAGGAGAACGGGGACGAGGAAGAAAAAGAGATATAGAAAGAAGGAGAAGAGAAGGGAAAGAGAAAAAAAACATCAGTAAAGAAAATAAAAAGAAAAGGAGTAAGAAGAGATAAAAAAAGGAGAAAGGAGGAAAATAGAAGAAAGCCATACTCTCATGATGCATCACCGAAAAGAGAAAGAAACAGAAACGAAATTTGGTGAAAAAAGAGAAAGAGGGAAAATCCAAGACAACCAAGGACGGACGAGAAAAAAAACGAAAAAAAAATAACTTAAGAATAAGGAGGAAAGGAATAGGGAGAGAAGGGAGGGAGAGGACTGTGCTTGGCTCCGTTTTCGTCTCCGTCGGAAGCCAGCGAGGAGAGGCTTCGGGAAGGACTCGAAATGCGCGCCATATATATATATATATATATATATATATATATATATATATATATATATATATATATATAGATAGATAGATAGATAGATAGATAGATAGATAGATAGAGAGAGAGAGAGAGAGAGAGAGAGAGAGAGAGAGAGAGAAAGAGAGAGAGAGAGGGAGAGAGAGAGAGAGAGAGAGAGAGAGAGAGAGAGAGAGAGAAGAGAGAGAGAGAGAAAGGATGAAGAAAGAGAGAGAGAGAGAGAGAGAAGAGAGAGAGAGAGAAAGGATGAAGAGAAAGAGAGAGAGAAAGAGAGAAATATACATATAGTTAGACCGACAGACAGGGAGGGAGAGAGACGTGGAGTCCACGCCAGAGTGAAATTTTCGCGACGTGTCTTTCGCAAAAATACACCGAGAAAACCCCGCTGTCCTGCGCTGCCTCTCGTGATCACAACTTTTATAAGCCTCGCCATTAATACCCGCATCATTCTCATTTCCATATCCATGTAATTATCATTATCGCTGTTTTATTAAATCATTTTCATTCTCAATTTGCTACAATTAGTGAATATGTGAATTAGGATTATTACTATTAATGCCGTTAATATCATTATAGTTATTATCATCTTTACTTTAATCACCATTATTGTTGTTTTGTTATTGCATTCTTATCATCACAAACATTATCATTATTGTTTTTCTATAACTGTCATTATTCCTATTATCATTTTCTTATGTTTTCTTTATCATTATTCCTATTATCATTATTATCGTCATTGTAGTTTTTGTTGCTGCTCTTACTCCTATCAGTAATACCTTCCCCAAGGAGGTTGTTTTGATCGCGTTGGTTAGTCTGTTTGTTTTGGTTGGTCAGCAGGAGAGCTCACGAGGTCAGGCCAGAGATGTGTCCTGCCTGTCATCTGTCTCTTTCATTACCATCGCCTTTGTGCAATTCTTCAAGTGTGAATATTCTTTTTGTATCAGTAGACCTATTGCTTTGGCGGAGGTATGCGCCCTCTGAGTGCTTCTAGTTGTTATTGTTATTACCATCGTTATCATTATCAGTATTGCTATTGGCATTATGATTATTAGCACTATTATCATCATTATTATCATTACTATTATTATCATCATCATCATTAATATCACTGATATCATCATTCTCATTACCATTATTGTTATCGTCACCAACTTTATTATCATTTTCATCCAATCATCACCATTACTTTTATTGATTTTATCCTTATCGTTTGTTTCTTTTTTCATTCCTTTTCCTTCCAGCTCATCGGAACAGGAAACGCAGAGACACGAAAGCGGAAATCTCGATCACGTGTCCGCGGAAGGGAACTGGAAAGCCGGCGATAAAAGAGGGAATGAGAA
>NC_091582.1:14670743-14680743 GCF_042767895.1 Penaeus vannamei | reverse complement strand
CGATGGATAGATGGATAGACGTATTGAGGGATGGATAGATGATTAGATCTATATCTATATAGACATATAGAAGGATAGATAGATGGATAGATGGAGGCATCGAAGAACAAATGATAAATAGATACGAAGATAAAAATGATATATGTATAGGGACGAAGAGATATAAAAGATATAAAGACAAATCAACAGACAGACACACTGACCATCCTCTGAGTCCCTTGCTATCCACCCTTGCTTTGGCTTCATGTCACCAAGGAGGTTGTAATTTGCGGCGTTGGTTAGTTGTTAGTTGCTTCGCGGGATAATTCTAAAAGTTACGAACGGCTTTTTATGGGAGGTTCTCGGCCCAACTTCGATGCCGTTGGGTCTCCGTGGCGGCCGCAGCAGCATCCGCATCCAGGAATATTTTAGAGGATTCACTGGCATTGCGAGGGCGGGAAACACGGGCGTCGCCAGAGGAAGGGGTGATTCTTCGGGTATAATTCTGTCAAGTGTGAATAATTTTAATTGCGTCAGTGACCCTGTTGCCTTGGCGGAGGTATGCGCTGTCTATGTGCTTCTTGTCGTATCCGTCATCGTCACACACACACACACACAAGCAAACAATCATACACACAAACACACACATACGCAGAGAAACAAGCACATACAAGTAAACACACACAATGAAACACACACACACACAAAGAATCGAGCACACAAGCACACACGAGCACACACATACATACACACAAAAGGGCTGCGAGACCACAAGGAAGCCCTGGGAATCAATCTTGGGAACAAACCCGGAGAATAAACCTGCGGAATGAGGAATGAGGAATAAACTTGGGAGAATGGGGGAATCCGGAGAGGAGAGAGAATGCCATAGCTATTTATACTGAGCGGGTGTGAGATGTGCAATTTTCTCTCTCTCTCTCTCTCTCTCTCTCTCTCTCTCTCTCTCTCTCTCTCTCTCTCTCTCTCTCTCTCTCTCTCTCTCTCTCTCTCTCTCTCTCTCTCTCTCTCTCTCTCTCTCTCTCTCTCTCTCCCTCTCTCTTTGTGCGTGTTTAATCTGCTTTGGTGCTTCAGTTCTCCATTCCCGAGATTTTTTTTCTGCAGCATTACTTCCCACTTTCATGTTCCGCAAAGAGCGAGCATGTTGCGAAACAGCTCCTCTTATTGCAATGAATGGCAGGTTTTGCACTGATATGTTGACGTTATATAACCACGCACAAACATAATTACATATAAATACATATATATATATATATATATATATATATATATATATATATACTTATATATGTGGGTGTGGGTGTGGGCGGTGCGTGTGAGTGTGTGTATGTCTGTGTGCGTGTATACATGCATACATACATGCATGTGTATGTGTATGTATGTGTGTATATATGCATACATACATACATATATGTGTGTATGTGTATGTACACACACACACTAATATATACATATATATATATATATACACACACACACACACACACACACACACACACACACACACACACACACACACACACACACACACACACACACACACACACACACACACTCACACACAGACACAGACACACACACACACACACACACACACACACACACACACACACACACACACACATATATATATATATATATATATATATATATATATATATATAAATATATATATATATATATAATATATACATATATATGTACACACACACACACACACACACACATATATATATTTGTGTGTACATACATACATACACATACATACACACACATATAGACAGATAGATATGGATGATCTGCATTCTAAATAAATCGCCTTCCCTGAACCCCGCACCACCACACGGCCGACTTCGCGTCCCGGTGCTGCCAGGCGGCGTCCGGAAGGAACTCGTGGACCGGGAAGGCAAGACGGACCAGCGGGTCTAGCGGTTGAAGAGAGGTGCAAGCGGCGGCAAAGATTCGTCCGGCCAGGGTGCTGCGGGCCGTCTGCTCGTCGACCGCAAGCGACCCTCTTTGTCCGGATCTAGTCAAGAAGTTGGCAAGGCAATGGCGCCACATAAGGAGCGGGAGGAGAGAGAGAGAGGAGGGAGAAAGAGAGAGAGAGAGAGAGAGGGAGGAAGGAAAGAGAGAGAGATAAGAGAATGCCTTTGAGTGGACAGCGCCGCGTCACGGAAGCGGAAGACCTATGGGCGCGAAAGGGAATGAGAAAATGTGTGTTGCGAAAGACAAAGAAGCGAGACAAAGAAGCGAGGAATTTATGTAATATTCATACACCCGAGGCCAGAGGATAGCCTCAGTGTGCGGAAATGTGTTATGCTAAGAATAAGGATAACGCGAGGCCTACACCACACTGCAGTCGACCGACCGCACTCCAACAGATCGAAAAAAACAAAAGCTTTTGTGAAAATACTACAAAGAGAGAAAAAATCCTCTGAAATAAACAGTTCATCTGAATTATTAATCGGGGCTGAAATCCCTCCTTGTGCTGTCGGAGAACATTCTTTTATTTTGGAAAGAGATTTGTAATGATCAAAATAACCCATTAAATTCTTAGATATAAGAAAAGAGTATTCATTTTTCTTTGCAATCTATGCGTTTTGTCAGGAAACGTCGAGGTAAAAAAAAAAAAAAAAAAGTTGTATTTACTACGGGGAAATTTCTCCCTAATTTTGCAAAATCCTATATAATTATTCAGAGCAGGAGTGTCTTATATGGAAACTGAATTAGACACTTTCTTTTTCCTTTTGTTTTCCTTTTTCATTTTTCTCGTCTTTTCTTTTTTTAATGTTTTCCTTTTTTCCTCTTTTTGTTTGGTGCATTTGTATATTGCTTGCCACAAAGTTAATGCTGGTAATTTAAATAACATCTAAATCGTTATAGACTCTTTTTGGATAATCTCTTGTAACAACAAGATATGGTCAATATGGCATTATATCTTACTGATATCACAGCAGTAATATTACACATTTAGTATAGTGGCATGTCTGCGTTTACTGCCATTGCATCAGTTGAAAAGGATATGCTTTTTTTTTTTCTTTTTTTTAATGCAGTAATAAAAACGTAGAAATTGCTCAATTAACGTTTGATAATTCATCATAAGTGGCCTCGAAGCTTTTCTTATTATTTCTAAAGCGTAATAATCTTCAACAGAGGAAAATTTGCATAAATACAAATTTACGACAATTCTTACACATTTTAATAGAAAATAAGCGTAAAATATAAGAAACTACTAAATCAGCATTTGACAATCCATCAAAAGGGCCTTCCAAGTTTTTTTTCTACTCAGAACATAGTAAATACCATGTTATCAGTGGACAAGGACTGAATCTCATTTCGAGTGGCTGGGAAAGTTTCAGGTTTTGTCAGTCTAGTACCTATTTTGTCTTCTCTATATGACCTACAATTTCACACATACATGCTGTCTCAGAACTCCCCATACCCCAAGGAGATGTACTTGAATAAAAAATCATAATTTTTCTATTCTCTTACAACAATAGAAATGTTTACTTAGCCTGCTTACATACTCTCCTTTCTGTCACACACAAAAAATGAGGGAAAATACACAATCAATCATAGGATAACCTTCATTTCAAGCATCTTTTCTTCTGTCTCCTGCTAGTTGCAAATGGTGGCAGCGGTGGGGTCCAATAAATACCTACCTAGCGCCCCGAGAACAGCAAGGATACTGAACATGAGATCAGAACTAAACTTACCATCCATTTTTGATAGAATAATATATATTTGGACTCTGTTTGGGGTCAAAGCTCTGATGGAACCCTTGTATCTCACATATTTCCAAAAACAGCAGCAACATAAAATCACACAAGCAGACGAGGCTAATCAGACACACGAGCATTCTCTGGTACACAAAATCTGCATGAACATTACCAAACTTAACATCCCCATAAGTAAGATACCAAAAGGTTGTGCACTTTATATGTCTACCGCAAAAAAAAACAGTGTACGTAACTGCGTGTTGAAACAAATTGGTTTGGCGATGGTAAAGGAACACTTAGAATCTATGGGCGATGTGTATGAGTGCTATGCTGACGGATCTGTACAGACTTGATACAAAGCTGGTTGTTCTTGCGCTGTATCCAAAAATGGTTTCTTGCAACATCAAGTTCATATGAGAGTACGAAATTGGGCCAGCACTACTCAGAGTTGGCAGGTATACTCCTTGCAACAGAATCCTTAATGTCTCGGGGCTCTGGAGTAGTTTTTTGTGATTCCCAAAGCGCTCTTCGGACACTAAGTTCCTTCAAAACAGATGGTGATGAGGGAATTGTGAACTGCATTAAGCATGACGTAACTTATGCAAGAGAGCGCAATTTTAACATTCAATATGTTATATGCAAGCACGACCATGTAGACAAATTAGCGAAAGAGGCTTGTAGCATATTGTAAATATAGATTTTGGGATGCTAGGGTTGCACACATATTAAAAAGTTCTCATAATGAAGAACTAATAGATCTGACGAGTTCACAAAGGCCTGAAAGCTGTAGTATAAGGCACTACGATCAGTATAGAGATTGTAAGCCCCCCTATGGATGACACCAAAGTAAAACCAGACAATGTGACATGGTTATTGCCAGAATACGTTTAGGTTATAGAATGTACTGGCAACTGCAAGGTGCAAGAAGTGCAGATGAATCTACATGTAGACTGTGTAATGAGGAGAATAAGTGAACGCTTGAGCATTATATCTCGGAGTGTCATGTGATACAGCCTTTCAGACCAACTAACATGAGGTATAAAGAACTATGTGATTATTTTATTGCATCTGATACATTGGAAGATATACTCATGCTATATCCTAAATTTACTATGTAAAACTATCATAATCATAGAACACACCACAGAACACTTATGTAAACACAAAGGCAAAGGTAGATCAACTTAGGTAATATACGTTTGCATGTATGACATATTCCCATTTTACCATGTATAATTACTGTAATCACAAAATACTGTACTCTGTCGAATGTATGTGAATATATGTAACACTGTAATCACGATTGCCCACGCCTGAGCAGTCAGCCAGGGCGGTAAATAAATTTACTGAACTTAGCTTAACCTACCTTGAATTGCAATATTAAAGATTTTACAGTTAATATAAAACTTTTCAAGGTGAATTTCTGTTTCATATATGGTTTACTTGTACACATATCTCCCCCTTGTTCTCTGCAGGTTACCTTGCACATAAAATGATGCCTTCTTACACCAATATTCACCTCACACATCTGTAAATCTCAATTCTTTCACTATTCCTCGTCTGCTTGGCTATTCCACATTAATTTCTATTAACAATGAAACTTTGTTTATCTTTTAAATGTATATATATATGGGGGAGGGGGCTGGATTAGTGTGTGTACAGGTATCCATCTGATTGATGTTTTTTTCTGATGGTCCAAAAATTCATAGCATATGTGGAGCAGTGAGTTGAATACCAAGGGTAGATTTCATGCCTTACTGACAGGTCGCTTTGGGGAATATATAATTTCTTTTATGTCTCATCAGCAATTTATCCCTAACGTATTATTTTTCATCTAATTGCTCCCGTATCTAAACTATAAAATCCCAAAACCATGGACAATAATTAGAATGGAAGATATCTGTCTGTAGTTCCTTGTCTCTGAGAGATGAAAATCTGAAAATGGGAAAAGACAAAAAGAGAAAAAAGTATTCACAGGAAGGTACCCCTTGGGCTGATATTAATTTCTCCTCATATTGTGCATCTACTGTATATGTACAATACAATACTCATGTAAAGAAGAGTATTTGTAAATGAGTGATAACTGAACGAAGTAAAGAAAAAAATATACTCAAAAATAAAGGTCTGAGGTTTGGGTAGCCAGTGTTGAGCCCTTCACAGATATTCACAAAATATTATAGTTTGGGATAAAAGCAACGGACACGAAGATGATTTCAATAACTGCTTCAAAGAAAAGTCTCGTCTCGTTTATTCTATCCTTGAACAAACGTGCATGCGGATTCTGTAGTTGCATTACGCTTCACTTTCTAACAGGAAAACCGCACCAGATCCGCTCCACATACGTTTTTTCTTCCTTTTTTTTACTTGTTAATCAGTCCTCTATTTTATCAGGATTTATAGTTTGTTAAACCTTATCTACGATTCTCTCACACCCTTACTGAAGGCAGTCGAGGAACCACCGCCTTAGGAGTGGTCGCTGGAGCACAAGGCCCGTTTGGTGGGGCTAGGCCAAGGGGGGGACCTTGACCTGCGAGGTTTAGATTCAGGGTCATATAGGACACCAAGGTACGTGGCTTCTCTGTGCCCAGCTAGGTGAACCTTGCAACAATGGATGTTGCTATCCTGGCTTTAGGGCAAGGTAACATGGGTATACATGGCTAGCTTGCAACATGGGCACAACAGGGGTACCGTTGGGACCCGCGTGGATTATCTACCCTTTTGGGTATGTGTGGAATGGTTGGTTTTCCTCGCGACAATTCTTACATTCACCTGTTCACTGAAGATGTATAGGGCTGTATTACATTACAACACAATCTGCTTCAAAATCCTCGTATGTGTCTGTGAAAGAGATTTTCTCACTCACGGTCTCACTCAACCAAAAAGCATCTTTCTACCATTTACCATGAAAAATGTTTTATGACATCATCATACTCTTCTTATGACTATAAACGGCAGAGGAAGGAAAATACGTAATAAAGTTGGAAGAAGGGAAACGACGCGGTGGTTAATTATTCCGCGGCCGCCCATTGGCCGAATGCTTAGGCACTGAGTAATTTTTCAGGCCAGAGGTCAAAGAAAGGGCGTCAGTATTTTTTTTTTTTCTTTTTTCCTAACAAAGATTTTGTTTGGAAACAGCATGGCAAAAAGAGTTAGGGTGTGGGTACTTATACTCTGTGTGTGTGTCCCGCTCTCGCTCTCTCTCTCTCTCTCTCTCTATCTATCTATCTATCTATCTATCTATCTACCTATCTATCTATCCATCTATCTATCTATCTCGCTCTCTCTCTCTCTCTCTCTCTCTCATCTGTCTAACTCTCGCTATTTATCTATATTCCTTTACCACCTCATCCCTAGAGCCGTGTGTTTGTGTGCTGACCGAAGGGAAATGGCTAAAGGTACATTCTTTCCTAGTGTCCAGCAAGTAAGTAAACACATGGAATATAAAACAACCTTTTCTTTTTCCTCGGTAGAAACCCTCCTTTTTCTCTCTCTTTTTTTTTTTTTTTTTTTTTTTTTTTTGCTGCTTTCTCAATCGCTCTTGCCTCACTTCCTTTCTCCCTTAACCCCTCCCCACCCCCACCTCTCCCTCTCTCTCTCTCTCTCTGTCTCTCACTCTTTCTCTCTCTCTCAGTATCTCTCATACTCTCTCTCTGTCTGTCTCTCCCTCTCTCTCTCTCTCTCTCTCTCACTCTCTCTCCCTCTCTCCCTCTCTCTCTCTCTCTCTCTCTCCTTCTCTCTCTCTCTCTCTCTTTCTCTCCCTCTCCCTCTCCCTCACTGTCTAATCTCCCAGAGCGGATATTTCGTTATCTTGCTGTCCGATTCTTGGAACTATTTGCTTAACTCTTACAGCTGTAATAGATATAATGAATGTCACGGAGCCAGAGAGAGAGAGAGAGGAAGAGGAGAGGGAGGGGAAGGAAACGAAAAAGACAGAGATAAGGAAAACTGGAAACAGATAGATACACGTAGAGTTAGAGAAGCATCCAAAGAGAAAGAGAATTTGAATAGAGAAAGGAAGAGAGTGAGAGAGAGAGAGAGAGAGAGAGAGAGAGAGAGAGAGAGAGAGAGAGAGAGAGAGAGAGAGAGAGAGAGAGAGAGAGAGAGAGAAAGAAAGAGAGAGAGGGGGGGGGCAGAGACAGAGACAGACAGAGGCACACAAATAGATAGAGAAACCGGCAAACAGAGACAGACAGACACAGAGAGAGAGAGACAAAAGAGAGGAGGAGCGAGAGAGGAGAGGAGGAAAAGAAAATGAGCGACAGTGAGTGGGAAGGACAGAGATGTGTGTACGTGAGACCTTGGGCTCGTAGTGGCCGACTGGGACGCCTGTGCGTTCGTTTGCGAGTGTGTGCGTGCGTGTGTGTGTGTGTGTGTGTGCGTGTGTGTGTGTGTGTGTGTGTGTGTGTGTGTGCGTGCGTGTGTGTGTGTGTGTGTGTGCGTGTGTGTGTGTGTGTGTGTGCGCGTGCGTGTGTGTGTGTATGTGTATGTGTGCATGTGTGTGTGTGAGTACGTGTGTATATATGTGTGTGTGTGCGTGTGTGTATATGTGTGCGTGTGTGTGTGTGTGTGTGTGTGTGTACATGTGTGTGTGTGTGTGAGTACGTGTGTATATGTGTGCGCGCGTGTGTGTGTGTGTATGTGTACATGTGTGTGTGTGTGTGTGTGTGAGTGTGTTTGTATTCAAGAGAGGGGGGGGGAGGGCATATGTGTACGCGTATGTGTGCGAGATAATGAATATGCTTGTGTGGACGAACGTGTATGGGAGTTGGATGAGTCAGCGTTTCAACGTTTGTGGCTTTGGTGTGCATGTGTGTGTGTGTGTGTACGTGCGTATATGTGTGCGTGTGTGTGTGTATGTATGTGTGTGTACGTGTGTATGTGTGTGTTTGGTAGTGTGTATGTGTGTGTGTGTGAGTACGTGTGTATATGTGTGTGTGTGTGTGTGCATGTGTGTGTGCGTGAGTACGTGTGTATATGTGTATGTGTGCATGTGTGTGTATGTGTGCGTGTGTGTGTGCATATGTGTGTATGTGTGTGTCTCTATGTGTGCATGAGTGTGTGTGAGTACGTGTGTGTGTGTGTGTGAGTACGTGTGTATATGTGTATGTATGTGTGTATGTGTGTGGGTGTGTGTCAAGTGTGTATATGTGTGCGCGTGTGTGTGTGTGTGTGAGTACGTGTGTATATGTGTGTGTATGCGTGTATGTGTGTGTGTGTGTGTGAGTACGTGTGTATATGTGTGTGTGTGAGTACGTGTGTATATGTGTGTGTATGTGTGTATGTGTGAGTACGTGTGTATATATGTGTGTGTGAGTACGTGTGTATATATGTGTGTGTGAGTACGTGTGTATATGTGTGTGTATATGTGTGTATGTGTGTGGGTGTGTGTCAAGGGTGCGTGCCCCTGTCAGCTGCATCGCGGGCAGCAGGCGGCAGAGGGCGCTGCACGCGAAGCCATTCCCGCAGCGATTCACTTCGCTCTCAACTTCCCCACGAAGAGGAAGAAGCAGAAAAATAATTAAAACGCTCCAGAGAGAAGGAGAGAAAAAAATGGGGGGGGAGGAAGAGAGAGAGAGAAGGGGGAGGGAGGGAAGGAGGGGAGAGAGAGAGAGAGAGGGAGAGAGAGAGAGAGAGAGAGAGAGAGAGAGAGAGAGAGAGACAGAGAGAGAGAGAGAGAGAAAGAGAGGGGGGGGAGGGGGATGTGAGGGAGAGAAAGTGGGAGGAGAGAGAGAAGGGGAGGAAGAAAGAGAGTGAAGGGAGGATGAGAGAGGGGGGGGAGCGAGGGAGAGAGAGAGAGAGATCACTCACAAAAAATATCACTTATTAAACTTCATTTATGAGGCTTGACTTTCCTCTCTCCTTTCCTCTTTCGTCGTCATTGCCTCTAATACGTCGTAAAATAAAGGCGAAAATCCCGTGATTTCTAATGATATCAATAAAGTGTTGGTCGTAGATGATATTTTATTAAAGTAAGAAAACGGGGAATTATATCAGTGATAATTTTTCGAAGGAAAAACAATCTCAAAAATATCAAAACTGATCACGTGATGTCTGTAAATTAGAAGTAGTGGCACTCCTGTTGGCAACACTCAGACAGTGCCTTTAAAAATTGTGTTTTTATTTGCTTTTTTCTTCTTTTTATTGCGCCCAGTGGATAAGGGGAGGAGGAGGGGGAGACGGAGAGATATATCAAATATTGTTAGAGAATGGCATTAGCCGATTAACTATCACTCGGCGAAGGCAAATGACTTTGTTAATATCAGTTCTAAGGAATCCTGGAGGGGAAG
>NC_091582.1:14658243-14665743 GCF_042767895.1 Penaeus vannamei | reverse complement strand
AAAAGTGATAACAGAAGTGGGTTTGATGTGACTACGGAATTCATTATGAGAAAAAGTATCTGAATACGAACAGAAATAAAACTGATTTTAAATGGATTATGAATTATAAGTCATTATGGAATCAGAACTGAATTTAGGAAATGAACTGAATACAAGATATATGAAGAAAATTGATTGTATGAAAACAAAATGAAGCAGAGGCATTATACAGGAAATTCTCATTCTTGCAAGTAATATGCAAGGAAATGTGTGATACATATTTATATTTTAGAACAAACAATGAAAGGGGAAAGACAGATAGACGGATGTACGAATATACTGAGAGAGAGAAAGAGAGAGAGAAAGAGAGAGAGAGAGAAAGAGAGAGAAGTGCAGAGACAGAGAGAGAAAGAGAGAGAAGTGCAGAGACAGAGAGAGAAAGAGACTTAGGCAAGCAAACACAGAGATAAAGACACACCCACAATATATAAAAAGAGCGAGAACGAGATAAAACGACATCCCCCCCCCCCCAAACCCCTCCCCGCGCCCCCCGTTCAAATTTCCCGCCACAGAGGCCCCGGTCCCCCCCCCCCCAACCCCGCAAAGGCGACATTATGACGTCAAAACACGCCATAAAATCACCACGTGCGATTTCTGGCGAAGATCGACTTAAAAACTTTCCTTATAAAAAGAAGATTACATTGCAATGGATGCGATAACGCGTGTATCTTTTTTTTTCTTTTTTCTTTTTCTTTTTTAAATAACTCTTACAAATTCAGGTTTAGGATTTACATATGTTGGGTTTGTGCTCTTGTCACTATTTATCAAGATTTAGTTCTTTGCATGTCGATGTGTTTATGGTCCGAATGGCAATGATGATAATGACTATGATGATTATAAGGAGGAGGAGGAAGAGGAGGAAGGGGAGGAGGAGGAGGAGGAAGAGGAGGTAGGGGAGGAGGAGGAGGAAGGGGAGCAGGAGGAGGAAGAGAAGGAGGGAGAGGAGGAAGAGAAGGAAGAGGAGGGAGGAAGGAGGAGGAAGAGGAGGAAGGGGAGGAGGAGGAGGAAGAGGAGGAAGGGAGAGGAGGAGGAGGAAGGGGAGCAGGAGGAGGAAGAGAAGGAGGGAGAGGAGGAAGAGAAGGAGGGGGAGGAGGAAGAGAAGGAAGGGGAGGAGGAGGAGGAGGAGGAGGAGGAGAAGAGGGAGGGATGAAAGACAAAAAGAAGAAGGAGAAGGAGGAAGAGAAGGAAAAGGATGTGATGGTGATAAGGAGGAGGAGGGGGAGGAAGTAGAGAAGGAAAAGGATGCGATAATGATGGTGAGGAGAAGGATGGAAGTGATAATGAGGATTATGAGCGTGAACATGATGTCGATGATTACGAATTAAGAAAAACGTTATAGTTCAGGAGAGTCGGAGAAGGCCTGTGCGAGGCGCCCTCCGCGAGGGCGACCCTGACGCCTCCGAACCGCGACCGGGAAGGAGCCCCTGCAGCGGCGCCAGGAGAGAGGGGTCGCCAGGCGCCAGGGCGGCTCTTGACCTCGGATGGAGGAGAGAAAAGCGGCCTTAGCACAGGTGTGAAGATATAAATAGATAAACGAAATTATAAAAGTACTATAGAATTGATAAATAAATGAAATTATTAGAATAATTTTGAAGAAAAGAAGTCTGCGTGTGGCTGCGAAATGAACCGTTTTTTCTTTTTCTTCTTTCGCCTCCTCCCTTTATCACAGAATATCAGCGTTCCCAGTGCATGACGAACGAGTGACGAGAGCGATCAAACGAGGGCACGTGCCCAGGGGGAGGGGGGGAGGGGTCAGAGATGACCTTCGCGTGACCTCGACCCAAGCGAGAAGCTCAAATTGATAAAAAGATGGAATAGAACTGGAGACAAGGCAGATGGTTGGATAATGGAGAGTGATAGCACTACTGATAATAATGATGGAAAGGATAATAATGATGGAAAGGATAATAATAATGGTAATAATAACATTAATAATGAACGATAACACCGATAATAATAATAATGATGATGATAATAATAATAATAATAATGATGATAATAATAATAATAATAATAATAATGATAATAATGGTAATGATGATGAAAATGATGATAACGATAATGATAATAATAATAATGATAATTATAATAATTATTATTATCATTATTATAACAATGATAATAACAATCTTAGCGATAATAATAATAATAATAATGATAACAGCAACAGTATCAATAATGGATTACTGAACTGACAATCGAATCACCTGACGAGGCGACGAGGCGGCGGGAAGGGCGTCATTGCATCCGCGAAAGCAGAGGCAGACGACTCTATTGCGTGAAAAGGACCCGGCGGAGGGAGCCCCGCCCCCGCCTGGGCGTGGCGATCCTGCAGGAGCGCAGGATGGGCGGGGGTCGAAGGCGCGGTTGCCACATCTTCACCAGATTTTTCGGAGATTTATTGCCAAAACTGCAGGCCTTCGTTGTAATATCTTTTTTTTTTTTTCGTTTTTTCGGAGTGAGGAGGGGGCGGAGGGCGGGGGGGGGGGGAGGTGCGTGCGTGTGTGAATAGAAGAATGGATGATTGATATTTGCGTGTTATGTATAATGAGCTTTAGACTGAGATGAATGTAGTTTGAGTGTGCGGGTCGGCGTGAGTCTCGGGCCGAAGTCGCTGCCAAGACGCGAGCCGCCCATTCGGACCCGCGGCGCCCCTCGCCAGGATCCACGGAGCGACAAGTCGTTTCGCCGAAGCAAGATCCCGAAGGAGCTGACCCACGCGGGCAAGGGGGGGAAAATCCCGCCAATTATTTTTTCTTCCCTTTTCATGTTATAATTGTTAAGAAATAAAGAGAGGACTTTGTTCGGAGACGCCCACTTCAGCCCCGGAGAGGCGGTTGGGCGCGGTCAGGTAAGGGCTTGGATCGCGGGCTCTTGGGGGAACGAAATGTGGATGTACACAGATTTAGATATTCATCTATTCCTTTATTTTTCAAAGTATATATATGTATGTGTGTGTGTATGCACATATATCTACAATTTCCTTTAACCTGAACTCCTGTGGACAAGCGAGCGCCGGGAAGAGCAAGCTCCTTCGAAGGCGAAGTCCTTGTCGTTCGTCGTCCCATCCCCCCCCTCCCCTCGGCCAGCCTCCGTCCGTCCAAGATGGCGGCGGCGGAGGAGTCGACGCGCCGTTCGTGATGCTCCTTTGTTACTGCGTCGATGTTGGAGGCGATCGGATCCGATTGCGGCCTGTGTGAAGGATCATTTCTTTTTCTTTGTGGTTTTAACTCCATGTCTTTACAGCGTCCTTCTTATTGAACGCGTGCGCTTTTCGATGTTCTGAGGATCTGGTCTGACAATGGGTGTCATTCTCGTCCTGGAGAAAATTCACGGCACAAATGCATCACTCGCAGGGGTTGGGAGAGATGATGATGCACACTTACTAAGAACCAGTTTCCTTACATAAACTTTCTCATTTGACTGAAAAAACAAGTTATTTTCTCAAAAATCGTTCCTTGTGTCCGTAGATGGGAAGATATTCCCCGATGCTGCCCTTCGCACGACTCTGCTGCCTCAGACAATGCACGAGCTGGAACGTGGCCTCCAACCCGGCCCGTTAGATGGGGGACAGCGACCCCCTCAAACATCAACCGCTTTTCGAGCTGGGAAGGGAGGCGCTTTGGAGGCGCCGCCCCCTGCCCATGGCTCTCCATCCCTGGGGGAGGAGCTGGCTCTGCGAAGGAGGAAAAGAGGCTCCCGTGTCCTTCCTCCTCGAAGACTCGACCTCCGAGACGCAGGATTCAGAAATCGTCGACCGGAATCACGGACTCACGCCTTCGAACGCTGTGACTTACGGAATCTTCATCTTCACCGACTGTGTGTTTATTTGTGTACCCCCCCCCCCCACCTCCACGCCCACAGTGCACTGGCATCCGAATCCGCGTCCGGCGAGTCTCTCAAACGCATCCTGGAGCGGGGGGTGGGGGGAGGGGGGCTGAGGCAGAGGGATGGGGAGGGGAGAAAAAGGGGAGAGGGGGGAGAAAAGAAGGGAGAAAAAGAGAGAGAGGGGATGGTAGGGGACAGAAGGAGGGACAGAGAGAGAGTAAAAGAGAAAATGAGAGAGTGAGAAAAAGAGTAAAATAGAAAATGAGAGAAAGAGGGTAAAATAGAGAGAGAGAGAGAGTAAAAGTGAAAATAAGAGAGAAAGTAAAACAGAAAAGGAGAGAGGGAGTAAAAAAAGAAAAAGAGAGTGAAAAAAATAGAAAATGAGAGAGAGGGGGAGTAAAATAGAAAATGAGAGAGAGAGTAAAAGAGAAAATGAGAGAAAGAAAAAAAATAGATAATGAGAGAGAGCGTAAAATAGAAAATGAGAGAGGGAGTAAAATAGAAAATGAAAGAAAGAGAGAAATAGAGAGTAAAAAGAGAGAGAGAGAGTAGGAAAGTGAGAGAAAGAGGAATTTACTAGTCTGAAACTGAACTGTTCGTACAACAGCGTGTCTTATTAATTACAGCTTAATTACATATTCGTTAAAGCTTGTTTATGTAATTATATTAATTACTTATTTTTTGTACTCAGTTCACATTACCAACTTAACGGGAAAATAACTCCTGTTTATGTTGCGTTAAGCTAGTTTATTCAAGGCTGCAACGTTTTCGTGTCATCCGGCCCTGGTTTCCCGGACTGACGTATCCCATTTTTTTGCCTTTTGAGATCTTCCCACAAGAGTATGTGGTTTTTCAGGCTCTACCACATATCCACAGCTCATCTCTCTCTGTGGACTTCATTTATATATATATGTATATGTATATATATATATATATATATATATATATATATATATATATATATATATATATATATATATATATGTGTGTGTGTGTGTGTGTGTGTGTGTGTGTGTGTGTGTGTGTGTGTGTGTGTGTGTGTGTGTGTGTGTGTGTGTGTGTGTGTGTGTGTGTGTGTCTGTGTGTGTGTGTATGTATGTATGTATATATGTATATGTATTATATGCTTTTAAGCCGCTATGTTAGAAAGCGCCCTTTGTTTGATGTCACTTGCCACTTCATCCTGTTCCTGAGAGTTCCGACGCATCGTGAGCCGGCGGTGTCGCTCCGGCACCCGAGGCCACTTGGGTGCCACTTCCACGAGCGCCGTCCAGATTCCGATCGCTTTTGCTGGCCTGTCATGATCACTCGCCCAATTCAACACGTACGCAGTTCTCTTTCACACTGTCTTCTGAAGTGATGTTAAATATGATTAAAATCCAGTCACTCTTGTCTTTTTTAGAGGCTCTTGATTTGTAAATATCCTCAAATTTTCAGATATTTCCATCCCAAGTTGTCTCTTCATCTAGAGAGAGAGAGAGAGATAGAGAGAGAGAGAGAGAGAGAGAGAGAGAGAGAGAGAGAGAGAGAGAGAGAGAGAGAGAGAGAGAGAGAGAGAGAGAGAGAGAGAGATATCTGTACGAGTGTATGTTCGTGCTTGTGTACAACTTTAATTACCTCTACCAAAATAACTCAAATAAAACAGAGCTGCAGTTATGTCATTACATTCATTGTGAAATTACATTCATCATGCAATCAACATGCTATGCCTAATTCAAGTCTTTTTGTGTTTTAATTTCGTTAAAAAAGAAAAAAAAAAGATATTCAAGAAAAAATCAGACTTACCACGCTAATACTCCAAATTAAAGAGAAAATTTATCAAATTCATCCCAGCACGGAATCGCTTGCGTCATCGTGGCTCTTTGCGCATTTTAGTCACGGAGATTAGCAGAAAGACGGCGGCGCCCTCGTGTGCCTCCGCCGCGGTGTCCTTGAGTTCCTTCTTCAGGTCTCAGTGGGAGGCCGAGAAGAGGAGATAGGAGCGAAGGCAGGATGGGAAGAAGGAAGGAAGGATGGAAGACATGAGAGGAGGGAGGGAAGTTAGGAAGAAAGGAAGAGGGAAGGAAAAAAGAAGGAAGAAAGGAAGTTAGGAAGGAAGATAATGTGATTAGGCACGCAGGAGCGAATATGGGGCAAGGTATGTCAAGATAGATGAAGATGAATGCAAGAAGGAAGGAATGCACAAGCTAACAGTCTGAGGATGTCCGAGCGGGAGGCAAAGGACTGCTCGTGGCCGGAATTGGGCCGTTTGTCCCCCGAAGAGCATGCCAACAACCCGCGGAGGTGGAAGTCAACGACAAACAAACGGAGCTGCTGACCTGCCTGTCTGAAGCCCAATGTCTTGCCAGTTAAGCACCGGCGTTTTCATCCCCCTCCCCTTTGCAATGGGGGAGGGGGTACGGTAGGTGAGATTGGCACCATCCAGCCATCTTGTAGGGGTATGTGGTGTGGGTGTCTCTGCATTGTGGCTCAAAGTGGTGCCTCTATGTAGTTCCTTTAAATAATGCCCTTATGCGGTGCTTCTAGGGGATGCCTCCCATAGGAGCAGAGAGGACGCGTCCCAGGCAGGTATTTTACATAGGTATAACTACTCCATCCTTATGAAAATCCTAGTTGCTAACTTCCGACTTAAGCCCCGCCCTATCACATTTATTTACTGCAATATTTTCTGTTTCTTTTTATTGGTTTCTTTTTCAATTTGTTTTACCATTATCATTACTGAACCATTTTCAAAGAAAATGCACTGGAAAAGATGAAATATTACACAAGTTGGCCAATGAGAGTGCACCGTGAGATATCAAATATAGCTAGATGGTGTGATAGCCTAAGTGGTGTTAAGTGCTTGCATGCCTTCTCACTTTCAGCTGCCACCACTGGCTGACCTACTGCGAAAAAGGGAGCAGCTCGGCATAAGCCTTCCCTGCCAGAGCATAGCCTATACTTCATTGAGATTTCTGTAGTGCCTCCACGTGGCCTCCCATGGAAACTGGACCTTTTGTGGTTCCAAGCTAAACCGTGGTGGATCTCGGAGCAGCAGGAGGCCCCAGAGATACATAGCCATAGCCCACCGGCGTGTGAACCCGTCCCAGCTCTGTACCAACTCCTGCCCTTCATGGTAAATGGGCTGTTCAGAGGAGGTGGGCCTTGCCAGTCCTCCTCCCCCCATTAACAACTCCAGAGCTATAGGGTTGACAGGAGTACTGATTCTGTGTCACTGACCGTAGATTGGTTGTAACGACCCTATTGGTCCACCTTAAATCCCCCCCCCCCTACCCCTTACTTCTATGGCCATTTTAGGGTGTTTTATTCAGACAGATCAAGGAAAGAGGAGTCTACACAATCGTTCACTGCAACAATCTCTGATCGGTTAATCATGCTTGAAAACCTGATAGACCCTGTAGCTCTATGGGACTCCTTTAATCATGAAATACTTGACTGCAGCACGAAGTTCCAAGGGTAAGGCAGAATTTCATCTCTGGAGACAATGGAGGCCACAGATGCATGTTGCATGGCTCGTCTGAATGGCAGTCAGGATTTCTGCCGTTCCTTGGTGCGCAGGGCTCAGACTCTGCTGAGGAGGGATAAGGAACAGTTCATCAGAAATCTTGCCGAGGAGGCAGAAGCCCATTTGCA
>NC_091582.1:14643243-14648243 GCF_042767895.1 Penaeus vannamei | reverse complement strand
AGGGAATGGAGAGAAAGTGGAAGAAAGGAGGAACTTGAGGACAGAGGGAAGGTAAGTTAGATCCCTTCGCATCCTTCAGCTGCAACACGACCTCTTTTGTTCCTCTTCCCTTCGCCTGTCTCTGGCCTCCTTCGTCATCTCTCGCAGGGAACAAAGGAAGGAAAATATTGATGCCGTTTGTGGGTGTGAGTCAGCCAAGTGCGGAGGGCCTTGCGTTTCGGCGAGGGGGCTGCGTGCGCGCGTGTGCTTGTCTGTTCACGCAGAATTGTGTATATGAGTATATGAGAGAAAGGAGAGAGAGAGAGTGAGAGAGGAGAGAAAGAGAGAGTGAGAGAGGAGAGAAAGAGAGAGTGAGAGAGGAGAGAAAGAGAGAGTGAGCGAGGAGAGAAAGAGGAGGGAGAGAGAGAGAGGGGAGAGGGAGTGAGAGAGGAGAGAAAGAGAGAGAGAGAGAGAAGGAGAAGAGAGAGAGAGAGGGGGCAGAGGGAGTGAGAGAGGAGAGAGAGAGAGAGAGAGGAGGGAGAGGGAGAGAGAGGGGGAGAAGTAGAGAGAGAGAGAGGGGGAAGAGGGAGAGATAGGCAGACAGACAGACAGAGAGAGAGACAAAGACTGAGAGAAAATAGAGACAGAGAGAGGGAGAGGGATATATATATATATATATATATATATATATATATATATATATATATATATATATATATATATCGAGAGAGAGAGAGAGAGAGCACATTTAGATTAAACAGGCATCATCTTTCAGAACACGCACTCACCACACGCACACACACACACACACACACACACACACACACACACACACACACACACACACACACACACACACACACACACACACACACACACACACACACACACACACACACACACACACACACACACACACACACACACACACACACACACACACACACACACACACACACACACACACACACACACACACACACACACACACACACACACACACACACACACACACACACACACACACACACACACACACACACACACACACACACACACACACACACACACACACACCCGCCCCGCACACATCCAGTAGACACGCATTTCCTCATGTAACTTTATCACCATTATTTTTGAACTTCGTGCTGGCTGAGTGAGTTGCCTGTCTTTTGTTTATACGTTCATTTATCTTCCTTTCTCTCCGGCTCTCTCATTCGCTCGCTCTCTTTCTTTCTTTTATTCTCTGTCTGGGTATCTGTATTCTCTCTCTCTCTCTCTCTCTCTCTCTCTCTCTCTCTTTCTCTCTCTCTCTCTCTCTCTCTCTCTCTCTCTCTCTCTTTCTTTCTCTCCTCTCCCTCTTCCTCTCCCTCTCTCTCTCTCTCTCTCTTTCTCTCTTTTTCCTCCCTCTCTCTCTCTCTCTCTCTCTCTCTCTCTCTCTCTCTCTCTCTCTCTCTCTCTCTTCTCTCTCTCTTTCTCTCTGTCTCTCTATCTCTCTTTCTCTTCTTCTCCCTCTCCCTCTCCCTCTCCCTCTCTTTTTATATCCCCCTCTCCCTCTCTCTCTCTCTCTCTCTCTCTCTCTCTCTCTCTCAACTCCCCCTCTCCCTCACCCCATCCCTCTCCTTCCTCCCTCCCTCCCTCCCCCACCTCCCTCCCTCCCCACCTCCCTCCCCCCACCTCCCTCCCTCCCCCTCCGCGCGGGCCAGGCACAACAAAAGCGCATCGGCGTGCGCACGTGCGCATCATCGGGCGAGAGAATTTGTCGAGTGAGCGTTACATCACGTCATTCATTCCGAGGGTCTGGCGAAAAGGATGAAACGCTAAGCCACGATTTTCTTTCTCTCTCTCTTTCTCTCTCTCTCTTTTCTTTGATCTTTTTCTCCTATTTTGTTCTTTTCTTCCTCCTCCTTCTTCTCCTCTCTTTTTCTCCTAAGAGGATTCCTTCTCTTTCTTGCTTATCAGGTTTCTTCTTTTTTTCTCTTCTCTTATCTTCTCTTTCTTTCTCTATTCTTCCTTCTACGTAACTCCTCACCTCCCCCCCGCCTCTTTTTCACTCTCCTCCACTACCCTCTTCCCCGTTCTTCTTCTCCTCTTCCTCTCCTCCTTCTCTTCGCTTCCAAACCACCATTATCAAAGCCGGTTTAATTCCTACGTGGCAACCGAGCCGATCTCTCTCTCAGGCGACTTGCTTAACCTTCCTCGTTAGCGAATTATAAATGCTCTAGCTCAGTGCTCTTGGCAAGGCAGAGGCTGGCCTATCGGGCGAGGGAGGGAGGGAGGGAGGGAGGGAGGGAGGGAGGGAGGGAGGGAGGGGGAGAGGGAGGGAGGGAGGGAGGGAGGGAGGCAGGGAGGGAGGGAAGGTGGGAGGGAGGGAGGGAAAGGAGGGAGGGTGGGTGGGTGGGAGGGAGGAAAAGAAGGTAGGAAGGAGGAAGGAAAAGAGGGAGGGAAGGAGGGTGCGAGGGAAAGGTGGGAAGGAGGGTGGGAGGGAGGGAGGAAATTAAGGAATGAGAGAGACAGACAGAAGGGGGTGAGTGAATGAGGGAGAGTATTCTTGCTTAAGAAAGCTCAGATCAGAATCAAAATCAAGGTCAGAGGTCCTCCTTCGTCCCATAAAATTAATGGACAAATGAATAACTATCTGAAAATAAAAATTTAAATTAAATGGGAATATACATATGTGTGTGTGTGTGTGTGTGTGTGTGTGTGTGTGTATGTGTGTGTGTGTGTGTGTGTGTGTGTATGTGTGTGTGTCTTCATCTGTATGTTTGTGTATTTGTTTTCCCATTTTCTTCACATATTTCATTTACTCTTACTATTCCTTTCTTTCTCGCCAAAGACGTCGAGATGCAGGAGGAGGAGGAGGGAGGGGGGAGGGGGAGACGGGGACGGAGAACAGCGAATTGGGAAGAGAGAGGGAAGGGAGAAGGAGGCGACGGGAGGGAGGCCGAGGGTCCGAGGCCGCGCTGCACGCCCTTTGCAGCAGGAACGGAAAGGTCCGCGGTGCCCTGCAGTGCCGAAGGGGCGGGGGGGGGGCGGGGGGAAAGCCTTTCTCCGAACGAGCGGTTCAAGGTTAAGGTTGAGTGCCGAAGTTCGGGAGGGGGAGGAGGGAGGGTACGAAGGGAAGAAGGGAGGTAGGAAGGATGGAAGAAGGGAGGGAGAGATGATGGAAGGAAGGGGGAAGGGAAGGAAGTAGAAAGGGAGGGAGGGAAGGAGAGGGGGACGCACGGAGGAGCCGGGAGGAGGAGGAAAAGGTGAATAGGTAGGGGGAGAGTGGAAGAAAGAGAAAGAGGTGTGAAGGTTGGGAGAGTGAAAGGTGGAAAGAGGGAGGGAGGAGGAGACAGAGATGAAGGAAGAAGGGAGAGGGGAGAGGACGAGAAAAGAGAGCGAGAATGGAATGATTGAAGTGATTAGTAGTAAAAGTATGAGGACCATGAATAGGAAGGAAAAAGGGAGGGAAGAGAGAGAGTGGGAGGAGAGAGAAGAGAGGAGGGGAAGGGAGACGGGCAGCGGAGGGAGGGGAGAAGGGAGAAAGGGAGGTGGGAGGGGAGGAGGAGGAGAAAGGAGGGAGGGAACGGCAGCCGAGAGGGAGGACGGGCCGGGGGGGGGAGCGGGGGGGAGGCAGTGCCGCCCAGCAAGAACTGCCCTTGCGGCCCAGTCCTGTAGTCGGTGAGTCGGGAGAGGGAGCGGGCAGCCAGAGAACCCCACAAACTGCACATTTGCACACCTCTGCTCTTGAAAGGAAAACTTGCACAGTGTGTTTTTCGCGTGGAGTTTCCTCGTCGAAAGAGAGAAAGTAAAAGATATTTGTTTCTCCTCCCTTCACCCTCTCCCCCGCAGTGCGTGTGCCGTGACGTCACATGACTCTATCATGTAGAATCAGCGAGCGACTCGTTCGATTGTGTTCAGTGTTCAGTGTCTCGGTTTCGGTGCTTCTGTGAGTACAAACCCTCGCGTGGAGGCCGCCCTGCGAAGGACTTCCCGCAATCCTGCGGCTCTGCGCCCTGCCGCTCGCCTCCCGGGTTCCTTCCTCCTCCCTTGCCAGTGTGAAAGAGAAACTACCTACAGGCAAGTGGCCGCGAGGAGATTTAAATGTGCTGGACGTGCGAGTGTGCGCGCGCGCGTGTTGAGTAACAGTGCGAACAGCGTCAGCGGAATCTACAAGGAGGAGAGGCGATCGGAATCTCTATGAATCGCCTGCCACGCCTGGGCTCCGTCTCGAACGCACTTCCTCAGCGCAAGCAGGTAAGGCCATGCCGTCTCGCAGCAGAAGGTGAACTACCGCAGAGGCGGAGCGCCGGTGGATAGGCCGCCCGCAGCGAAAGCAATGCGCATTGCACGTGAGAGAAACTGTAAACAAGAGCAGCATGCCAGGATAAGAAGCAAGGAATGTCTGAACCCTGACATTCAGTCTCGCCAACTGCCTGTCATGTGCCCTGAGTGAGTGACATTTCAGCACACGCCGCCGCTCTGCGCTAAGGAAAAGGGGGAAATGCGCCATAATATCCCAATCTGGATGGAATGATCGACTCAGGTAGTAAAAACGAGTCATTTTGCAGTTGTTGCTCCGTTCAGCCTGCCCGTCCGCCCGAGGTGATGATCCGGGAAGCTCCCAAGGAGGAAAGTCGCCTCCCGCCACATAGGATTTTCGACCATGTGTCGCGTGCTTTGTAGGTCACTCCAAGAGGCAAGTGATTTGCGTCTGGGTTTTCCTTGTTCTGATACCAGCGTCGCGACCAAGTGTTACTAGGAAATAAGTGTCTTTGCACGATTTGCCGCATTTACTGAAGTCATGAGGGTGTCTAGGGGTCATGCTCGCGTCTCCATTAATTCGGCGGCGTTGAGGCATCGGACGGAATCGATTGGCGTTTGTTTTGTGACGTCAGCGCCGCCGGGGCATTGGAGTCACTGCGGAGACAGCGCGCCAGGCATTTCTCGCGCTCTGAGGATTTAAATCGTCTTGAAACACCGAGGAAATCATTCACGCCGAGCCCGTCTGTCCCTTGCTTACAGGGACATGAAAG
>NC_091582.1:14598243-14603243 GCF_042767895.1 Penaeus vannamei | reverse complement strand
TTATTAAAATTCAAATTTAAAATTAAAAAATTTTTTAAAAATATTTAAATTTATTTTTTAAAAAAAAATTTAAAATTTTAGAAATGTAAAGGTTTTTTTTTATAAAAAAATTTTAAAATTTAAAAAAAAAAAAAATTTCAAAATTTTTAAATTTTAAAAAAATTTAAAAAAATAAATTTAAAAAAATTTTAAATAATTTTTGAAAATTATTTGTTTTTATTTTTTTGTTGGTTTTTGGGGGGGTTGGGGATGAGTTTTATTGTGTTCAAGAGAAAAAGGGGGGGGATATCCATTTTTTTTGGGTTTTCTTGGGGGTTATTTTTGTTTTCAAAAAATGGTTAAACCAAATAATTCTTAACCCCTTTTTTTCCTTTCTTTTTTTTTTCCCCCCTCTCCTCTTTGGGGGGAAAATTTTCGTGCGGGGGGGAGGGCCCGGTGAAAAATGTAAACCTTCCTTTTTTTTATAAAAGGGGGAAAAGGGGGGTTTTTTTTTTCCTTTTTTTGGGTTTCCCTAAGGGCTTTGGATGAAAAAAAAGAGGTAATTTAAAACAGGAGGGTTGGAATTTCGTTTTGGAAACAACCTCCCGGGTTAAAGAAAAGGATTTAAAAAAAAAAATTTTAAATTTTTTATATCCACAAAATTTAAATAAAAAAAACTTTGGGAAGGTTTTTTTAGGGGGGAAATGTTTAGAAAAAAGAAAAGGTTTTTTTTTAGGAGTGAAATGCCCGGGAGCGGAATCTTTGGGAACGAAATTAAATTTTGGGGTAGGAGTGGTCTCGGCCCTTTATTGGTTTTTATTGGTTTTTTGATATGATTTGGGAAAACGAGTCCGTTAATGAGCTTCCTTCACTTTGTTGATTCCGATAAGAGATTTTTTTTTTGGGGACGATAATCCAAAAAAATTTTTCACCTGAAAATTTTTTAAAAAGGGGTTAAATTTTTTGTCTTTCAATATTTGGGGTAAAAAAACCCAATTAATTTCCCAAAATTAAAACCAAATTTTAACCCCCCCCCCCTTTTCCCCTCCCCCTTTTTTCCTCCCCTTTTTCCTCTCTCTCTCTCTCTCTCTCTCTCTTCTTTTCTGTATTTTTTTAAAGGTCTTGGGGCCCTTTTTTCGTGCCGGTTGAGGGAAAGGGGGGAACATGGGTGAAAAAATGTCAAAACTACTGACTGATAAAAAGGAAAATGTTTTTTTTTTTTTTTTTCTCCTTTTTTTTTTTTTTTGTTCCTTCTGTTAGCACTTTGCCCGTGGGAAAACTGAAGTTGGGGATAGAGGGGAAGGGGGGTTATGTCTGACCAAAAACATTTGGAAATGTTAGGAAAATTCTGTTTTGGGAATCACCTTTTTCCCAGGGGGGGTTTTAGAGAAAAGGGATGAGGAGAAAGAGAAAAAAAAAAATATTAATATAAAAAAATATAAATATATATTACTAATAAACATAATACATAATACATACAAAAATTTACATACATTAAAAACAAAAACATATGATATTTTATAAATAAAAATATAAAATAAAATAAAAAAAAAACTAATACATCTTTTTTGCAAATAAAATGAAAAAGATTATGAAAAGGGGGAAATTAACATAAATTATAAAAAAAAAAAATTTTAATAAAATAAAATATATATATATTATATATATATAAAAATTATACATACTTAAATATAAATATATACAAAATATATTTTATTTAAAAAATATATATAAATAATATATAATACATAATAATAATATATATAATAAATAATTATAAAATTTTTAATTAAAAAATAATAATTATATCATATATAAAATATTTACAATTTTTTTATATATAAAAAAAATTTTAAAAATTTTTTTTATATATTTTAATAATATATATTTTAATAGAAGATATATATGATTTTAATATAAATTGATAATTTAAAAACATTTTAAAAACCCCCAAAAAAAAAAAAAAAAAAAAAATTATTATAAAATATATATATATATAATATTTAAATAATTTTTAAATAATAATAATATTTAATTAATAAATTATTTGTTTTTTGGGGGGGGGGATTTTTTAAAAATTTCCCCATTTTTTCCTCCCCGCTTTTAAATTTTAGAAGGGAGCCAACCCCCCCCTGGCCCCAGGTTTCCTTGGATTAATTCCGGGGCCTTAAAACCCCAAACCTTCGGGAGGATATCCGGGCCGCGGTTTTAATGCGACCGGGGGGAAAATCCCCAGTGTCTTTTTTTTTCCGCAGGGGAACAAGCTCTTTGGGGTGATTCATTTTTGCTTTCGTTGTTGTTGATGATATGTTGCCGCTGGGGGTTGGCTTTTGTTTCCCTTTAATTCCTTTTTTTGGGCCCCCAATTGGCAATTTATGGCGAGCCTTTATGGTAAAAAGTTTTTTTTGACCAATGGGCTCAAAGTTTAAGGACAGAAAAAAGTTTTCTGGTCTCGCCACCTTCCATCCCCCTGCCAAAAGGTTTCCCACGCCCCATTGGAACGTTTAAAATTATGAAAACAAAGATTTTAAAAGGAGATATAAGGGTTCAAGACGGAAAAATTTTTAAATTTAAAATGTTATGCTAATGAGCGCGAGAGAGGGCGGAAAATATGAAAACAAAAATTGGCAAGTCGAACTGGTAAGAAAATGAATAAATAAATAGAAAAAATGAAAAATAAAACCTGCTGCTCCACCGGCCTCCTCCCTCGGCCCCGCTTCTCCTCTGCGAAGGCCGGGAAGTCGGCTCCTCCTCCAGCTGAGGGGCCTTCGGGCTTCTCGTTAGGCATCGGTGGTGTCAGTACTGTTGCTGTTGACGTTGGTATTATTATTATTATTTTTATTATCATTGTTATTGTTGTCGTTGATATTACTCTTATTTTTTTTTCTTTTGTTATTTTTATTATTATCATTACTATCAATACTACTATTATTATGTTGGAGAGAGAGAGAGAGACAGTAGATAAAGAAAGAGAGGGAAGGGGAAAAGAGAGAGAGATTGAGATAACGAAAGAAAGAAAGGGAAGGAGTAAGAGAGACAGAGAAAAGGTAAAGAGAGATGGAGAGAAAGAGGGAGAGAACTTATACTATCCGCCAATATGACATAAAAATATATAATAGTAAAAGTAATACTGGTGATGGCAATACTAATAAAACACGATTATAAAGATAGCATTGATAACGTGATAACACTGGGAACTACAACTATGATGGTGATGGTTATGACGTCGATGCTGCGAGAAGGGAACCGGCGACGCCCAAGAGGAGCCGATCTGCCGAAGCCTTCAGCGCCGGAGTCGAGGCCGAGGTCGAGCTCGAGGCCCACGCAGCACCTTGAGAAGGGAGAGAGAGCATTCGGAGATAACGCTCGGTTCCTCCTTATCACCCCCCCCCTCCCCTCCCCTGCCAAGGGTCATGGAGGTCAGGTGTTCCTCCGCCGCGTTTTCCCCGTATGGCACGTAGGGTCGAGATTGGGGTCCGCGAGCAGGCGATGGCAGCCCTTAGCGCCGCGTGGGGAAAAGGGCGATAATGAGGGGGTGGAAAGGGTTCGCGGGACGGGACTCGGGAGATAAGCGAACACTTGGTCGCCTTATCGCTATCGGGGTTTTATCTCCCGGGATGAGTCTCTGGGACCAATTAGTGCGTCGAAATCTCTCTCTCGGTCCCATGTGCCCCCCGTGTAGGTGTTAGGGGGGCCGTGTATGTATGGACGTTGTAATGGACGTGTATACATGGGATATATGTATTTGTGTGTGTGTAAAGGGAGGAAGGAGAACTCCAGGCGGGAGACCCCCGCCCCCCTTCTCTCTCTCTTTCTCTTTCTCTCCACCCCCCATATCTCACTATCTCTCTTTTTTTCCCTTCTGTCTTTCTCTTTCTTTTTCTCTTTCTCCCCCCTCCCCGTCTCTTTCTCTTTCTCTCTTCTTTTCTTTCCTTCTCTCTTTCTCTTCTCTTACCCCCCACTCCTCTCTCTCTTTCTCTCTCTTCTCTCTCTCTCTCTTCCTCCCCCCTCCCTCTCTCTCTCTCTCTCTCTCTCTCTCTCTCTCTCTCTCTCTCTCTCTCTCCTCTCTCCTCCCTCCCTCCCTCTCTCCCTCCCTCCCTCCCTCCCTCTCTCTCTCTCTCTCTCTCTCTCTCCACAGACACCCCGTTCTCTTTCGATGAACCTCGAAAATACGGCATAATCGGCACCTGACCGTTGCCGGATTATAGACATATCCACTGGGTTCCATTTCCAACGCTACATTTTCCTTTGATAGATGATATAATAGTCGCATTGTCTAAAGGTAGGCCTAGACAGTGATACACAATCTTGCGTTTTGAAGTACTTTCACATGTGCAAACATTAATATCCCTAAAATACTTAACGCAAAAAAGACGCGAAAAAGACAATACCAGAAGTTCCATGCACTCACTTCCATTCCTTCGCACTTCCCTCAAAGCGAAAAAATCCGTTGACGCCGAGACACTTGCCCCCCGAGCGTACCCTTGCACGCGGCGGCCGGGGCGGTGGACTTGTGGTCGTCCTTGGAAATACTATCTTATCCTGGCGTTCGTCAGATGTGCGGGTCTACACATGAAGGATGGAGGATGGGGAGAGGGAAAGGAGGGGGGGAGGAAGGCAGGGAGAGGGAGAAAGTTAGGGGTGAGGATGTGGTTTGGAGAGGGAGAAGAGGACAAAGGGGAGCCGGAGATGTGAGGGAGAGATGGAAGAAGAAATATAGAGGAATAGAAAGAGAAAAGAAGAGAAAAAGACACGATCTCAATATTGGGACGGAGAGAGATAGAAGAGAGACGAGAAAAGATGAGAAAGGCGCAGGAAAGATGACACTACGAGTGTACATTTCACAACCGAGATGTGATACGTTTCCTCCGGCAAACATTCACGAAATGGAAGCGTTGCGCCTCGGAGGAGTGGCTCAGAAGCGGCCCAGATCCACGGCCAGGTCAGCTAATGCCTTGGAAGCTTTTCTTCCTCTGCAGGACAGAGGCCTCCCTCTGGCCTGTATTGAGAGGCTGTGCCAG
>NC_091582.1:14590743-14593243 GCF_042767895.1 Penaeus vannamei | reverse complement strand
GTGTGTGTGTGTGTATGTGTGTGTGTGTGTGTGTGTGTGTGTGTGTGTGTGTGTGTGTGTGTATGTGTGTGTGTGTGTGTGTGTGTGTGTGTGTGTGTGTGTGTGAATATATATGTTATGTACATATTTAACTATCATATATACACGTATGCATATGTCCGCCGGCCTCCCCCGTGCGCGGCGCCTCCCGCCGGCGAGCGGCCTCGGGCGGTCGTGGCCGAGTCGCGTCGAAGCCATGACGGAGAGCAGGAAAAACTCGCAAGGATTTGTTGGATTTTGACAATCCTTTTCCTTCGTTATTTATAACGCGCGCAGAGTCGACTGTGTGGAAGAGTGAAGAGTGGGGGAAGACGAATGGGTGAGCGGAGGAGGAGGAGGAGGAGGAGAAGACGAAGGAGGAGGAGGCGAGGCAGAAGGGCGTCATGTGCTGATCCTGGCGCCGCATCGATGTTGTTGCTAACATCACTTTCATTGGTGCACTTTAGGGCTTAGGCTCTCGGTATAGCATTATTGCTATTGTTTTGCTGTCATTATTATTATTGTTATTATTATTATTGTTATTATTATTGTTGATATTATTATTATTGTTATTGTTATTGTTATTGTTATTGTTATTGTTATTATTATTATTATTATTATTATTATTATTATTATTATTATTATTATTATTATTATTATTATTATTATTATTATTATTATTATTATTATTATTATTATTATTATTTTAGAAAGGCGAAGTGCAGTCCCAAAAGTGAGTTCCCAATAACAGAATAAAGAAAGTCGATAGGGTCGAAATTTGCGTCGATCAAAGGGCGTTGCAGTCTACAGGGTCTTTGGATGAAATAGTGAGAAACAAGATTAATAGTGGTAATGATTATCATGATAATTCTTAGGATAATGATAATGACACAAGTAGTGTTATGTTATTAGTTAGTAATATTTTTTTTTTTTTTAATATTATTATCATTATCATTATTATTACTGTTGTTGTCTTATTTTTTCGTTATTATTATTGTTATTATCGTAATCCTTACAGGTATTATTAATTTTGTGATCATTATTATCATGAACAGCGATAACAATGGGAGGAGTAGGGGGAGGAGTGTAAGTAGTAATAATAACAATCATGATATTAATGATAGTGATAATGATGATAATGATGGTAACAGTTATAATGATAGATTAATAGTAATAATGATGATAATGATAATTATCATCGTTATGATAATAATGAATATAGTGAGGATGATTATGTTAAGGATAATGATGGTAATGATAAGAAGAATAAGGATGATGATGAGCATGACATGTCAATGATGGCAGCACGAATGACAGCCGCGGGAGCTTTAGAACATTGAACAACAAATGGGAATTGGCAGAGCGCTTTCTTATGGAAATCACTGGTAGCGGTAACAAGGCAAAAGAAGTGAGCTTTGCCGCGCCTTTGCATAGAAAATGGAAGTGAGTAACAAGGATAATGAGGAAGAACAGGGAAGGAAAGAAGGGCAGGAAAGGAATATTCGCCCCGCCGAAGGTCAGCTCGGCCCGGCAGGAGGAAATGGATATTTCAATCTATTCTGGTTTCGCTGCCCGTCTTAAATATAGGCGCGATACCTACTCGCTTTGTCGGTTCTTGCGAGAGGGGCAGAGAGTGGGGGGGGGGGGAATGGAGGGAAGGTGGGTAGCTGGCGGAGGGAGGGAGGGTAGGGAAGGGGCTGGAGGAAGGAAGGAGAAGGGGAGGAGGAAAAATCTGCTTGCATTGCGTCCCGTCGTCAGGCGAGTCGCGCCCGCAGTGCCAGGCGTTGCGACGTTGCTTGGGCGGCCGCGGACCCGAGGGATCAGTCGTGGGGACGAGGGCGCCTCGCGTTGTGCCTTTTGATGTTTGCGGTCGGTGTGGTGTTAGCGATGTAATGGTGATAATCATGATAATAATGATTGATTGATGAATACCTGGAGATGTGAGTAATGCATATTTTTTTGTGACTGATTTTCCATATTTTTTCTTGATATTGTAAAACGATAATATCCATAAAATGATAGACTATATAACATTTTATGAGCTCTAAAACTTTTTGTGTACCAAAAATTGCAGCATTTCACCTGACTGACACCAGATTTGCATAGTCCATCGTAAAATAAGTCTGGATATGTTTTTTATAATTTGCTCACTTGTATTTATCAACATCATCTCTAATATTCATTTAATTCTCTTGCAGGTGAGTTTCGGGCACAAACCCTTCCTTAGTCTGGCTTCTCACGAACACGTAAGTATGTGGTTTTGTTCCAACCTCTTTGGGGATTTTTGGCCAGTGGGCTTCTGGATTTGCGTCGTGTTCGTTGCCGTGGAATTCGAGTCCGAAACAATTGATAACTGCCAGACCTTTTGTTGCGTTATTTCCGATGCTCTTTTGTTAGTGTCGTCGGCGTTGTTGGTCTTGCTGGGTCGGCGCCATTTTCCGCCTTGTTGCTAGGAGTAGGATGAACATTACCATCGCCTTCC
>NC_091582.1:14568243-14573243 GCF_042767895.1 Penaeus vannamei | reverse complement strand
ACATTAAGGCAGTTTTACTCCTCTTCCGTCTCCTCCTTTTTTTAAGAGAACACTCGATCTTGTGTGACGTAGGGCTTGGGGGGGCGGGGGGGGGGGGTCTGTCCGGGACAATTAGCTGCTCTCCGAAAGGGCGTGACTTGGTTTATATTCACTTAAGTGTTATTATGTTTCATCTTCTGTTGTTGCTGTTAACCACTGCCATCGTAATCATCTTCATTATTGTTATTTCTATCATTATTATTATCATCATTCATCTTATCATTGTCGTTATTATTGTTATCATTATCATAATTATCAATATTATTATTATTATTATTATTATTATTATTTATGTTATCATTATCATTATCATTATTGTTGTTCTTGTCACCGCAATTGTTAGTGTGATGATTATCATTATTGTTAATGTTACTAGTATTATCATTATTATTAGTATCATTAGTTCTTTCATCATTTATGATTGTGATTATTATAATTGTTGTTATCGTTATTATTATTATTTATCATCATCATCTTGTTTTCGTCTCCTTCAGCTTTTCTTTGATCTTTGGTCTAAATATCTTTCTCCATTTCTCTCTATCTATCTATCTATTTATCTATTTATCTATCTACCTCCCTCCGTGCCCCCCCCCCCTCTCTCTCTCTCTCTCTCTTCCTCTCTGTTTTGCGCTTACATTTTTTACATGCGAGTATATTTTTTTATAATGTCTTTTATTCAGAGAACATGAACCAAAGTCTGTTAGTCTTTTGTTTTTTGTTGTCTGTTTTTCCAAGCGCATTTGCTGCAGAACGTGATCTTCGGGGAAGCAATGTCGCTTTACGAGGATGTGGATAAGCTTTCTTTAAGTATGCGCTAATGGACTGACGTTTGACTCTGATGTTTTTCTTCGTCTTTTCCTGTGACGAAATAGTCAACAGATTCATTCTTTCTCTCTCTCTCTCTCTCTCTCTCTCTCTCTCTCTCTCTCTCTCTCTCTCTCTCTCTCTCTCGTTTCTTTGTTTCTCTTCTATCATCTTTATAATTCATCCCATTGTTTGCAGGTCAATTCGTGAGAATAGATTCAAGGTCGGATACATTTTATCTTGTTTTGTTTTTTTTTGTTATTTTATAATGCACGATTCCCCTGCCATTCAGACTTGCCACGGAGACAAAAGAGAAGCGAGAGGGCGACGCAGCAGAGTGCCAACCGCTCAGCCTCAGAGTGCCTTGCGCGAGGCAGCCGCGACGACGGCCCTTGCGGGGGGGGGGGGGGGGGACGTTGGGCTCGGAGGCTCTGAGCTTTGGTCTTGTCTTTGTTGTTGTTGTTTGTTGTTGGCATTGTTGCTGCTGTTGTTATCGCCTTTTCAGCCACTGGTGTTATCATTACTATTGCTATTATTGTTATCATTATTTTCTACTCATTTTGTTTTTGCTTTATTCTTGTTATTAGCACCATCATTATCATTACTGCTATTACTTTTAATTCTGCTACTGCTGCTACTACTACTTTTATTATTACTATTATTATTATTATTATTATTATTATTATCATTATTGTTGTTGCTGTTATTGTTAATATTATTATAATTATTATTAGTATCATTAATTATTATTATTATTGTTATTATTATAATAATAATAATTATTGTTATTGAATATTATTACTATTACTATTACCATTATTATTATCATCGTTGCTGTTGTTATTAGTAGTATTGTTATTGTTGTTTTTGTTGTTATTATTGCTGTTAATATTTGGGGCGGGAGGGTTGGTGTGTCATTGGGAGCTGGGATTAAACACACACACACACACACATACACACACACACACACACACACACACACACACACACACACACACACACACACACACACACACACACACACACACACACACACACACACACACACACGCTTACACGAACACGCACACACACATACACGAACGCACGTAAACAAATCCTTTTATCTCACGTTCCTGGAAAAAATATATAAAAAACAAAACAAAAACGAAATGAAAAGAAATGAATGAAAGAATTTATCCATCCGGCTTACCGCGTGTCAGACATGGAGCTTAACGGCCATGGCTCACTTATCCAGATATTAGTGCTGTCAGGCCAAGGTGACAGATAGGCTCTGATATCACGTGATGTTATTTTTCCTTTGGACTCAAGGCCACGGAAGCTCACAGGCCGACAAAGTACACGTCGCCGCCACTCATAACGGACTCACTGGAAGGGTTTGCGAGAAAAAGGAAGCTGCCATCTTGAATTTCAAAGTTGATAACACCCATCTTTTTAAAAATATATATTTATGGTTCAGATTTTATGAGAGTAATAAATCTTCGTGAAGTATTAGTAGATTATAATATTTTACTTTCTTAGATGTTCATATCTCAACGATAATCATAACTCTTTCCTCCTGCCTCGCCCGCCACGTGGGACTTAACCTGAATCTCCCTCCCGAATTTATTTTCTTGTTTGCGGTCTATGTGGCTAACCGACGCTGATCTAATTTACTATCTCTTCATTTCCTCTTTCTGTCTACTTTTTCTATCCTCCGTTTCTTCTTCTGCGCCTCCTCCTCTATTTCTATAGAAAATCGTATCACTAACTTCCACGGCAGTTTCTAAAATTGGCAAAGACTTATCGAGGTAAAAATGATCTTTTCACTTATCTTCCGGGTGAACATTATCCATTTTGCAACCACAGAACATCGCAAACATACATTTAACAACATCCTCCTTCTTCCTTTCTTTCTTCCATGTATAATATGAAAGTCCTTAACGTATCCATCGGACCCGAGTCTTCACGCCGCCATGTTGCAAAGCGCGTCCGTTCTTGCGCCCGTGGCTTCGTTCGCTCGCGTCTCAGCCTCTCGGAAACGCTCAGAGTCGCCAAGAACTTCCTCTTGCCGTAGAAGGAAAACTGACCCTCCTCTGCCTTACCGGGTTTCGGAGTCTGACGTTGATAACACTTTCAACTGCGATTTTAAGGGTATTGGCCACGCCTTTTGGGGACTGCGTGAGCGAACCCCGAATATTTGTATTCATTCATCTTTATTAGTATCATTTTTTGCCATTCGTAGTATTGCTTGTTTGTTTTGCTTTTGAGATGGTTTGGCCTTATTGTGAGCAATGGACACGGTGCAGGAAGACCTCCGCAGCGAGCTTTCCCTTGTGCTTTTAGCGAATCTTCCCAAAGTGATAGTGTTTGTGGTCACATTTCTATGCGAAAAATGCTTATTAACACATGAATTACATTAGTGAGTGCATAAATTTTGTACATGTGACGATGTGACGATATTGACAAATGATGAAGAATTATGAATGAGAATGAATATCTTCACAATATTGGTTTAGAAAATATCTTCGTCAGAAATAAATGTATTTTTATGACAAAGATGTAATCGAAACCGGTTAAATACACTTCTTGTATTGTGAAGATATTCACTCTCATTCATAACCTTTTTTACATTTGGCGATGTATCGATTTGTTTCGTAAAGGATGATTTGAATTAACTTGGCGTGACATCAATAACCAAAAATCACCAATGTTCCCTCACAAGGTTTATTCATAATTACAGTGAACAAAGAAAAACGTTTTTTCTTCTGGTAACGAAGACTATTCATAACTTCGTTATTACCGTGACAGTCATGTCTTTTTTTCGTTTTTAATGCTAGGACTAACATTTACTTCATGTGTATACATACCTACAGTTGAGATGTTTATGTTATATATGTACATGCATACATTTAAACGTATACCACATGAGTGCACATGATTAATCACATTATTTCATATAATACTCAGTATCGTGAGTATAAACCAACTACAATTCTAACGAACAGCAAACGCCACAACGAAAAACTGTCAACAAATAATAGCAAAGTCTCCCCTCAAAATGAAAACGTTTTCTCAGATTCCATTTTCTTTCGGTCGTTGAGCGAATGTCGAGTCACGTGACCTGTTGAACACGTGAATTGTCCTTTATAATTTTGATTCAAAATATATGTCGAAAAATCAAGAACGAGACCATATAACCAGTGATAATAAAGAGTTACAGGATTTTCAGGATTTATTACAGATATTTATTACTGATGTCACGAGTTCAGGACCAAAAATACTGATAAAATGATAATGCTTTTTCTGAAATGGTAAATTCCTGTTGACGTTCGTTAATCCAGCACCAAAGACGCACAAAAATGATCCACGCTCATTCATCAAAAATCATTTTTGTTACTGTTGTTGCCTTTGTTATCACTGTGATTATTATTCTTGCCATTATTACTATTATTCTAATTACTTTTCTTACTACTGTCAAACTTCCATTGTCATTGAGATCATTATTGTTGTTATTTTGCCGGCGCTGCAGTTGCTCTCATTATTACTGTTTTCATTGCATTTTTACGGTATTGATATTTGCTATCATTTACCGACTACAATTTACTTTACTCTGTACTATTATTTCAGTTTTGATCGCTGATGTTGTTGTTGTTATTAAAGTGATTATTTATATTTGATATAGATGCTATTATTGTGAATTAGCTTTTATAGTCTTTATATTTGATATCAATAGTGTTATTATTATTATTATTATTATAACTATTATTATAATTATGATAATTATGATTATAATTATGATTATTATTATTATTTTATTATTATTATTATAATTATGATTATGATTATAATATAATAATAATAATTATTATTATTATTATCATTATTATTATTATTATTATTATTATTATTATTATTATTATTATTATTATTATTATTATTATTATTATTATTATTATTATTATTATTATTATTATTATTATCATTATCATTATCATTATCATTATTATCGTCATCTTTATCATCATTATTATTATTATTATTACAATTATTATTATCATCTTTATCATCATTATTATTATTATATTATTATTATTATCATCATCTTTATCATCATCATTATTATTATTATTATTATTATTATTATTATTGTCGTTATCATTCATAGGCAACTATCA
>NC_091582.1:14566653-14567743 GCF_042767895.1 Penaeus vannamei | reverse complement strand
CCCTTAATTCCATCCACCACCGATATCCATCCTCCTGAAACCCATCCCCCTCTTACTCATAGCACCCCTACACCCCCTCCTAATCCCTCCCAAGACAACACATCCCCTTAAACTCCAACTATCCATCCTTCCGATATACATCCTCCTACCACTAATATTCCCCCCACACCACTTCCTCCTACTCCCTCCCAACACAACCCACCCCCTTCAACTCCAACTATACGCACATTCTCCCTTCCTCCAACCTCTCCATCCTTTCCACTCCCTCCCGGATACACACAGGAATTACTCATGTCACAACACCCCCTAGCTCCTTCCTCCCCAGATTCCCCAACACGTACCGGCGCTTTAACACATAAGATAACTAAGATATAACTCTCCTACATTGGAATATTCGCGGTTCCCGTTCTCACAGACCAGACCAACATCATATCCTTGCTTCTTATAACAACCTGTTCTCCTTCCACAGACACATAAATATCCTTCACTTGATCTAATTCCCTTACGTAAACCACCATAACCCTTTCCCTCATCAACCCCCTTACCCATCTTCAACTTTCCATCATTACTCTAGATAGTTGACGCATAGCAGCTATCACCTGACATCCCCCTTTACTATGTCTTCTTATAGTGCTATATGACCTTAGATGTCTGGCACATTTATTTCACTTTTAACCATTAACCATTCATCCTTAATACACACTGGAAATTGTCAAGAAAAGTGGGAAGTAAAATTATTCTTAAATATCTATTAAAATAATTCACATTCAAAAAGTAAGCAAATATGACAATTTTTTTTTAACAAATACAATAAAGAAACAAATATCACTCCTAAATCTCTCATCAAAAGAGGAATACTCACAACCAAAAGAAACTTTCAGTTGCTCTTCACACATGCAAACAAGTGATCTCCCTTTCTTCTTCTCACATGCAAAAGTTATCACATGAACCTTAGAAATATGGATATGAATTATGATATCCGATCTAGCGCTTCCACCATGATGATGCTGCTACCTCTGATTACCTGCAAGACAAAAGACATTCATCAATATTTTGTTGTGGTAAAAAAAAAGAACATTCTTAAAAAGAA
>NC_091582.1:14546653-14549153 GCF_042767895.1 Penaeus vannamei | reverse complement strand
ATTTCACACTCTATTTCTTTAATATAACACTGAAAAATATTGCATGTTACAAGTTGTTTTTCAATTTTATATCATAATTCTCAATTCTTTTTTAAACCAGTGGCACCATAAAATAACCTGAGTGTACTTCCTACTGTGCCATAGTCTTTACAAATGTTCCCTATGAAATAAGATCATCAAAGCAGGATGATGTTTTTCTTTCCCATTATCATTTTCCAATAAAAGCATCAAAGAAAGAGCACAGACTGAATTTGGAAGGCTTCTACTTGAGAACTAGTCATCAAACTCCAACTTCTACAACACAACACAACACAGAACAGCCGCCATTGCCAAAGTATAGCATAAATAGCGTTAAGGCTCACATTTCACCACTATCTGATAATGAAATGGGATACATTTTGCCATTTTCTTTGCCTTTCAAAGGAATGTGTCATATATGTGAAATTCATTCATCTACTATTAACCCAATGAATCCAGGTGCCATGCCTATCATGTCATGATAAAATTTGGCTGAGGACCAGATGACAGGAATGTGCTGTCATAAAAAATTAAGCTGAAAGCCAGGTGACAGGAATTTCTTGCTATGAGAGCACAAACCTTTGGGAGATTAGGCTCAGTGGGCATTTAGGAAGGGGCTCTTGCATCTCTTCCACTGTTAAACAAGGTTGAAATGTACCAACTGTGAGAAATGACTGGAATAACACAATTTACATACTCAGGACCCTCCTCCTTCCCACTGTGACCACCATGATCAAAGGCACACAGCGTAATAAGAATATTGAATAATATAAAAATATTTAAAAAATGACAGAAATAGAGCTTGCTTATTGTTATTGTTATTGCACAGACTTGCAGACTACACAGAGATGTTATGGAGTCTGTGCAAGGATAACAGTCTGTTACCATCTTCATATAGCCCATCAAATGATAAATATAGACCTTGGAAAAGACTAATAGAACAAAAAAACATTATGCAGAAAAAGAGATAACATTGGACTGGGAGGCAAGGTGTCTTTCCATTGCACAAGAGTGTCCGTGTGGGCACCTGGCTCACAAGCCACACACCACTCAAGTAAGCCTAATGGCATGACTCTGTGCCACATGTAGATAGAGAGGCACTCAGATACAATGCATTAACAACAACGAACTCAATTTTTCTTGCCGATTTTGATGAAACTCACACCCTTTTATTTAGGCACCTTCCCATTTTTCAAAATCAGCCGAACAGTTTTTGAATTATTATAAAATAACAAAACATGCAAAAGCCACCATGTTGAAAATACAGCACCTTGGTAAAAGGATTCCGACTTCAGAAACGATAAGACATTCAATTTTACTTGATTTTTTGTTAGAAATATTCAATATTTACAACTTGTTCTTTGTAGATTTTTTTATTTCGACTTCAAATTTTTTTGGTGAATTTTTGAAGTAGGGGACTTCAACAATTTTCTTACCTTTCTCACTTTCACATGAAGCACTGGCAAAAATCGCAAAATCCAAAAAGAACAAGTTGTAGATATTTTATTTTTCTACAAAATAGACATATCTTGCACCCGGAATCCTTTTTACCCACCCCTAAAGGTGGTGTACTGAGATATCAACATTTTTTGTTTTCTTTATCTTTCTCTTTCTTGGTATCAACAAAACAAGGTATAAGATTAGTCTTCCTATACCTTAATCCTCTATCATCTACCTGCATTCCAAAGTCTTCAGGATATTACCAACACGTAACAGTTTCTCAAAATCTTACATATAGTGTAGTGGTGCCATTCCGATTTCATGTCTGAATAGAACAATCCTTCTACTATAATATCCATTTTTGAGAAGTCGATCTCACTTTTTTGGGGTGAATATTTTCCGAAGGTGACTGTTAAAACACCCTAATAGGAGATCTTGAAAATATATGTCACTTTTATAAGAAACACATGAGAATACTGCAAATCCTTATTGCATGTAATAGATCTACTATTCAGCTACAAAATGAGCCATAATACGTTAAAATCGGACTGAAAATATGTGTGCTATGCGTAAAAATGTGACGGACCCAAACATCGCAATCTTTTTCCTTTTCATTATGTTTACATTTTACATCACAAATCATGTACGAAATACTTGTATTTGATATAATTATCTATTATTTACCAATTATTGTTGCTCTATTGGGGTTTGTCTTAGCCTAATTAATATTCCATAAAATTGTGGTGGTGATCCGGATCATTTGGCAATCCTACCCCCCATTTGGGAGGAGGTGGAGGTTTGCATTTTCGAAATGTTTTGCTCATGGATCAAACTATGTATGATGAAAATATAGAGAAAATAAAATACACCATATGAACGGTTTATCATTTTTATTTATTTGTATGAAAAATTTCTTCATTCTCATTTTTTGGACACTTGCCAGATTTTTTTAATTATTCCGAAAAAAAATGAAGGTTGGTCTCATCTTATGTGAAGTTCAATAAGCTTTCAGAAAATAATCTAATTTTTTATTATTTTCTAA
>NC_091582.1:14529153-14531653 GCF_042767895.1 Penaeus vannamei | reverse complement strand
TGCGAGATATATATCCGTCGATTGAATTATTATAAATTGCCATTAATTGGCGTTAGAGAAACGATTGGAACGGACCAGTTGCGCCTGATTAGAAATCTGAAAATGCACGCGAAGACTGGCCACAGAGAGGCAGCTGCTGAAACATGTCAAAATTAATTCTGACGAAGATAACCGGAACCGGTCGAACACGCCTCTTGCACTGCGATGTGTGTGTGTATGTTGCAGTAAATGCTATTCATAGATTAGAACAGCAATTAAAAGAAGAAAAATCAAGCGATAGAAAGTATTTAGAATGTCGTCGCTGAGAACGAATTGAGGACAATGATCTCATTAAGAGTTTAGTGATTTCTAACCAATAGAACTGACTGATAATCTGACAGAAAAAAATCTAAACTTTGGCACTCACAATTGTTAGCGTTAAACCCGGAACATTTCGCGACGGATCCCCCTCGGGAAACATGAGGGCGCTCGTCCCCGGCCGAGTCCGCCTCGAAGCCTCGGCTCTTTCGGCTCGGCTTGTCGGCTAAAAAGTCGCCCCGCGCGATCTAGATTCGGCGCCGCGACCTTTGGTGCGGCTCTTGCGCGCGCGCGCGCGGAGCGACGTGTCCACTGAACTTCAGGGACTGGTCGCCCGACATTCTCTTCCGGCGCGGAGTTTTTTCGCCTCGGAGGATCGGCGGCGGGGCGGGCGTCGCTTGTCCTGGCTGTGGCGCGGGGCTGTGTGCAGACGGTGGGGTTCTGCCTTAATGCTACGGTTGCCATTACACACACACACACACACACACACACACACACACACACACACACACACACACACACACACACACACACACATATATATATATATATATATATATATATATATATATATATATATATATATATATATATGGTCCCTTACCAGCCCTAGCAAGCCGAGGGCGGGGCTGGTCCCTTACCAGCCCGGCCGAGGAAGCAAGACTTTTCTTCCGCTGACTCTGCGCTCTCTTCCCTCTCGGCTTCACTCTCCTCACTTTCGGCTCTTCGGCTCAATCCGGCGGAAGCCATCGCCGTCGCCAGAAGTGAGCCGAACGCTTGCAGATAGAAACTCGACTCGCTATTGATACTGACTTCGCTCTGCCGCAAGAGGAACCCTCAGTCCGGCTGGAGCTCGGAGACTATTCGGGCGGATTCGAGGCTCACGCCCGCGGGAGGAGGAATCCCGCCGGGATTCACAGACCTCGGAGGGGAGCAGGGAAGGAGGTAGGAGGGGAGGGGAGGGAGAAAGGGAGGGGGAGGGAGAGGGATTTAAAGGGGAGGGAGGGGTATGGGAGGGGATGGAAGGGGAGGGAGGGACGCTGCTGGGATGGCGGATTGTCTGCACCTTGCTTTGCAGCCTTCGGGGCAGTCGAGGCGTGTATTCATTAGCATTACTGTTTGATAATAGAATAAATAAATATATATACACACACACACACACGCACATATATATATATATATATATATATATATATATATATATATATATATATAGATAGATAGATAGATAGATAGATAGATAGATAAATACATAGATAGATAGATAGATAGATATATATATATATATGTATGTATGTATATGTATGTATATATATATATATATATATATATATACATATATATATATATATATACATATACATATATATATATATATATATATATATATATATATATATATAGATAGATGTAGATAGATATGTATATACATATATATGTATATATATATATATATATATATATATATATATATATATATATATATATATATGTTATATGTATATATAGATAGATAGATATAGACATATATGTATATATATATATATATATATATATATATATATATATATATATACATACATATATATATCTATATCTATCTATCTATATATACATATAAATATATATATATAAATAAATATATATATATATATAGATATGTACATTATATATATATATATATATATATATATATATATATATATATATATATATGTATGTATGTATACATATATATACATATGTATATCTGTGTGTATGGGGGGATGTGTGTGTATGATGTGCTTGTGTGTAAGTATATTTTCGTATGTAAACATGCTTCTATTTATGCCTCTCTTCGTGCGCTGAGGGAAGCGGGAGGTCCTCAGGCGCGCTGCAACACCTTGAGAGATTTCCGTCTTCTTCGTTTTGCTTCGTCGGCGTCGCCGCGTCACGACTTCCCACACATTCCCATTTGAGTTGATAGGTGAAAGGTCACGGATTAATTAGTGACCAATTAGCCCTCCTTTGGGTTACCTGGCTGTCTTCCTCGTCTTGCTCCTTTTCTCTCTTACTTTTTCCCTCTCTCTCTCCTTCGCCCCCTCTTCCTCTTTCCCTTTTCCTCTCTCTCTCCTTCGCCCCCTTCCCTTTCTCCTTCACCTCCCCTCTCTCTCTTCCCTTTTCCTCTCTCTCTCCTTCGCCCCCTCTCTTCCTCCTTCCCTTT
>NC_091582.1:14509153-14516653 GCF_042767895.1 Penaeus vannamei | reverse complement strand
TGCGAGGCCTACACACCTTCCTGTAGCCCCTGGAGGATCCACTGATGCCTCTGTTCATGGTCTCCTCGAAAATGTTGACACCGCTGCGATAGGGGTGTTGGGGTCTGCCGCAGTTGACTTGGCAATGGCGCATGGAGAGCCGTCTGCTACAGTGCAAATTCAGGAGGCGTCCACTTCAACCGATGCCCAAGCTCCTCACACTTCCACCAGTGCCACAGTCGCTCAAACTACCAGTGACGTGACACCAACAGTAACTCTTAATCTGGAGGCGCTGGCTCGCCCCGGCCTCGCAATTGCTCATGGGCAGCCTGTGCTTACAGGGGCCAGTGTAAATCCAAGAGGGAACCAAGGTATTGCTCAGGGACAGGACTTTCCTGCCATGGGCACCTCAACCACAGCAGGCCTGTCAGTACAAAATCAAGGCGGTTCAGATAAAACTTCTGGTCCTGCATTGTCAGGAAGCAATGCAGATACTGCTACAGTAGTAGAACAGTCACCGTTACCAGCAAGCAATATAGCACCAGACACGAAGAGACTTCATGAAATACCTGCTTTGAACATTGCTGGTGTTGTTTCCTCGGCAGCTGCTTCAGATACTACAGCATCAGGTTTATCAAATATTGCTGCCAGTCAAGGTCCCAATAGTAAGCAGGCTGGCGACGAGATAGGACCAGTGGCCACTTCAAGAATTGGATTAGCTCCTGTTGTAGCTTCCTTTGCTACAGGAGAAGCCATCAACACTTCATCCACCACTGCCACATTGGCAGCACCCTTGGTACTGAACAGTGGACCCCATTCCTTCCCAAAAGACATGCAGATTGGCAAAAGTGTGGCAGTGCCCAATCCCACCACACATATTCCTGTCACCACCACGCAGAAGGCTCCATCATCTCCCTCCTCTGCAATTAAGATTACTAACTTCAGCACATGTGGAACCCTTTCCACCACAGCTACGACCTCCACCAGTACACCTCCTGCTCATGTCACAGATGCTGCAGTTGAGACACAGACATCTGCATCTGCTTCTTCTCAACTGTTCCCTGACCAAAGCACATCCCGGCCCGTCCTCCCCGCTGTTTCGCCCTCCCTTCATACAGGTAGTGAACAACTAGTTGCCAAAACTGCCATTGGGAAATCAGTTTTAAGCTCAGCAGTTGGGACAAGTGCATCCTTAGGATCTAGATTGGCTAGCGGGATAGAAAGATCAAAAACAGTGGAACCGCATGTAACAACTGGATCTATTGGAAACACAGCAACAAGAACATCAACTGGATCTACAGTTAACACAGAAACAAGTGTGGTAGAAGGATCCCTTGGAAAGATAGGGCAGGTAAACCCTAATGAATCTAATCTACCAGTGCAGAATACTTTACAAATACAGACAGTGGCACCTGACATAAAGACACAGGCAAATTCAGTCCAGCAGCAGACACAAGATGTGCATGCAACTGCTTCAGTGACTGGACAAGCAAGCAAAGTGATTCCTGGTATCGTGCTGGCTCTACCATTTAGCTCTTTCTTTTCGTCTTCAGCATTTCAGGCAGCCTCAGGAAACCCCAACTCAGCCATTGGCAGCCAGTCATCCACGGGTAATTTCCTAGAAAACTTTTCTATTACTTCTGATCCTAATCAGTTTGTCCAACTGCTCAGGAATTTTCATCTTGCCCAGACATCGTCTGGTGGAGAAGGAAAGTCAGTAGAGGCAAGCTTTGTCAAGAGCCTCCCTGCATCAACTACAGCAACCTCTCATGGACAAACTGTTGTAAGTGCCAATACTCAGACTACACCATCCCTTGCTACATCAGTTCCTGTAACACCGATCCCTGTTACATCAGCCCCTGTATCCCCAGTGCCTGTCGCATCAGCCCCTGTAACACCAGTGCCTGTTGCATTAGCCCCTGTAACACCAGTGCCTGTCGCATCAGCCCCTGTAACACCAGTGCCTGTCGCATCAGCCCCTGCAACACCAGTCCCTGTTGCATTAGCCCCTGTAACCCAAGTTCCTAGTACATCATCTGCTCCACAACCCCCCTCTCCATCTGTGAGTACAAGCAGACCCAGAGTGGTGTCTGTTATATCCCCTTCAGGATCAATCACATTCCTGTCTGAAGACCAGGCCAGACTAACCACTTCACTGGGCTTTGGCGTGCCCCTCCAAGCTGCCTCAGGAAATGCATCAACAGCCACTGGGCTGAAAAGTATACAGGAACCTCCACTCACAAAGCCAGGAAATACACTGAAGAGAGAATTGTCACCAATACCTCCGGTCAGAACTTAAATTTGACTTTTCTCTATGGGACACTGATTTTCAGTGTTTAAACTTTAAAGAAATGTTTGAAAATATGCATTGTAGAAAAAAATCCTTGACCTTGCTATGTAGCTTGTATGCATGGTTGTATATCCTGTGAATGTCAATGTTTATCACTTGTATCTGTATATTTATGCTTCAGCTGGGTATTCTTAACTAGAGTTTACTTTCTGCAATACATCTAAGCAATGCCTTCTTGTAAGTTATTTAAGATTAATATATATATATTTATATATAAGCTGTGTGTTACATTCAACAGATTTAGTTGAATTTTATAATAAATATCATATGTATGTATTATTTGTGTTATTTGGCTAAACATAAACCTTCATATAAAATGTCCATATACTTCCAATTGAAATATAAACATATATATAACACTTGTCAAGAAAAAAACTCAACAAAATTGATGAACACAAAGCACTGCACTCGGTTGCATAAACCCTTCAACTCCAGTAGTGAAAGTAGGCATGCAATGTCCACTGTGGTTCTGCTTTATCAATTTGGTTTACACACAGGTGCACTAACAGCACTAAGTCACAAGAAATTATTAGTCCTACTTGACCAAACCAATTATCCTACTCTTTAATTTTTGTAAGGGGCAGTTTTTTTATGTCATTGTTAATAATACTAAAATAATGATGATAATAGTAATGATTATGTAAGCAGTTAACCCATTGCCAACCAAGTGTTTGAAAAGCTGTTTATAAGTAACAAGGATTAACAAATCAAAACCGCAGAACGCAGCCCATGCACTTGTTGCCACTATATTACGGGTTGAGAATGATGCACCAAACACAACTATCAGAAATGACAATGGTAACATTTTTCACATTCACACATTGCCAAGCAGTGTGTAAAATAAATTCTCTTAAAAGATTTAGACATACCTGAAGTAACTTTTCGTTTAATATAAAATTCTTTTAAACATAGTTTTAAGACATGAAATTTTTAAGCCTTATGGGGACCGCTGGTCATTTTTGGGCAAAAACTGCCCATCTAGCCATATTATGATTTTTCACCTCACCTTTGAAAATCGGCAATTATGACATAATGATTAAATATAGTGAAAAAATTAGATTATTTTCTGAATGTTTATAAAATTTCACATATGAGACCAACCTTCATTTTTTTGGAATAATCTAAAAAATCTGGGCAGCATCCAAAAAATAACAAAGAATTTTGGTCACAAATAAATGAGAATGATATGCCATTCATATGGAGTATTTTCTTTTCTTTATGTTTGGATCATATCTCAACAGTTTCATCCCTGAGCAAAATATCCTGAGCACGCAGCCAGCCCCACAAAGGATCCATATCACCACTAAAATGTAATGAAATATAAGCTAGGCTAAGACACACCTCAGGTAAAAATATAAATCTGTCCACAACTTTTTGAGTTAGAAAAAATTCCCTGTGTCTAAAATAACTGCAATCAAAACAAGCAAACAAACAGAGGTAACAATTTATATATACATAAGATTATGGAATACACGGAAATGGTCTGTATATACTTGTATATCTTATATACATAGTTTTATACCACCCTGTATTTTTCATATCTGTATTTCATGGGAGTGTTGTGAAGGGTGGGTGTTTTATCCTGTAGCCTTCCAAGGCCTGGGACCCTCACCTCAAAACCACATGAGCATAGCTCCTTCTCTCACGTCCTGGCCTGCGAATGTGATACTTGCTTGCATGGAAACGATCATATTTCAGACCAGTATTACATGTTGTAAAATCCTATTAGAGCAATAAAGGGAAATAGTTGTTGATGACATCATACAGAACTATATCACTGAGCATTTCTTATCGAAACTGAAAAAACTATAATGAGGAATCAAATCGCAATATTTACATACATTATATCTTAACGCAGAGCACACACAATTTTAGTCCAAAATAAATGTATCACTGCTCACTCCATATCTAAATCATTGGTCTCTTGCATGTTCCACAAAGATTTCACAATTTTTTTCAGTAAAAGTGATGTATATAAAAGAATAACTTTATATGGTGTTCTAAAAGTCATTTCCATAAAATATTCCCCAAAAAACTAGGTCACAATCGAAAAATGTGCTTTGAACATGCACTAGATAAAAGGTTTTTCCATTTCAAAAATGAAATCAGAATGCAGGTGTTTTTTTTTTGTTTTTTTTTATTTATCTATTTTTTTTTTTTTTAGAGAATTTTTGAAAAATGGTCAATGTACTCCGAGAAACACTCCAAATCAGTGTGACCCTACGATAACATAAGTTGCTTGGTGGGTGAGATACTCTTACGTGTTGGGAATGTTTGCAAGGCTTCGGAATGTAGGTAAATGATAGAGGATTATGTAATAGGAAGATAATTCTTATGCCTCATTTTGTTAATACCAAAATAATCATGAAAATATATGAAAAATTCAACTGCCAATATTTCGAAACTCTACCTTTGTAGGCTTCAAAAGTTATAGCACACTCAATTCTAGTCCGAAATAAATGTTTTATGGTTCATTTTGTAGCTGAATAATAAATCTAGCGCTTCTTCCATTTTGTTTTTGCAATTTTTTCCTGTGCTTCTTACAAAAGTGACATAATTATAAAAAATATCACTCCCCCCTTCCTAAAATCTGCTGTTTCAAATATTCACACACACAAAAAAAGTTCTTCGATCATGCATTAGATTAAGAATAAATCTATACAAAGATGAAATCTGAATGCCTGTGTGATTTTTTCTGGATCTTATCTGCTTTTTGAAAGACTGTCATTTTTTAAATTTGTGGTTTGGCATTTTTTCTTTTTTTTTACTATAACTCAAAAAGTATTCTGGCGATTAAAAAAAGTGGACCTCAGGGATAGCCCTAATGTATAAATAAAAGGGTGTAATATTCATCAAAATCAGCAAAGGAAATTGAAACATTTAAATAAATACTAGACAGTCATCTTCATATTAAATTAAATAACAGTTTGAAGAGCATGCAACACAATAGTCAACATAGCTGGCAATTACAGGATGATTATCCTCTTCCTTTTTGTCTGTCTTGGTCTATGAATGGTTCTAGTTGTCAGAAAGCATGTAGATAATAGCCCTAAAATACCTGTCTCTTGTTTTCTTATACACATACCTGCTTGTGTGTCTAACTATGGCTGAAAACTTGCCTAGTAAATTATCTCATACACATTGACTTCGTACGGAGTATATACATAGTACTTCTTGTAAGCTGTTGGTATAAGCAAGTAAATGAGCATGTATGTCTTTTATGAAGAAAAGAAGACTGAATCATCAGTGCATCTTTCTCCATAGATAATCTAAGAATACTTTGATGAAATTACAAGATATGTATCCAATGACATTTCCTTTCCTATTACCTGCATCCAACTCCGTGTGAGTAGCATCACATAATATCTCATACTGCTTTTATATTCCTCTTGGTGTGATGTCAAATATTGTAAATCTTTCTCTATAAATGAATGACCCTAAAAAAGCTTTGTAACTTTAAAAATGTTGATTCACAGAACGTCTACGTATCCTTATATGAAATACAACTTCCTTTTCCGTCTATTTTTCAGTTTTCTACAAAATACAACTTTCTAAGGCACAGTTAATGATAATTCTAAACTTCAACAAGAACAAAAACAATTGCTGCACAGTATGCAGCCCAAAGCTCATCATCAGAATTAGTCTGGTACCATTGTTGGTAACCAAATAAACCTTGTGCCTGGCTACGACTCTAGATTTTAAAGCAATGAATATATACGGAAATTAATGCAGTTTGGGGCTTGAATGATATTGATATGATTACCCATGTTGTTACCCATGAATGTCTTCATTTGGTTGCCAAACAATGTCACACACTAATTTCTGATTAAAAGCATTGGACGTGTTTAGTCTGAATATCCAATGACTGTACTCATTAAAACAGTGTTTACTGACATGTGTAAAAAAAAGTCAATTCACAAAGAATGAATAATTCCCTAATTCAATTTAAACTTGATTGTAATATGAAAATTACATCTATTGTGATCTTAAATCCTCATTAATACCTTTTCCTACATTGTCAATGTAATCTTTCTCTACTGTAACTGATGGAATGTCAAGTGCCTGTGGGCAAGACTGTCTACTGGATGATCTGGGACTGGGGTGGATTGAGGCACTGTCCCCAATCTGGCCAGAATCTCTCCTTGATGCGATGGCAATAAGCTTGGAGGTTTATGCACTCAGCTACAAAAGAGAAAGGGGTAAATTAAAATCAAATCTAAAAAACTTGGAAAATGCTACTACTGACAAATTGATATGCCATTAATAACATGAATATAATACCTTCGTAACATATTCTGTATGTTATATTACTTGTACTTTGTGATTAAAGTTATCATCATTAATAGTATAAAAGTATCAAATGAAAAATTAAAACAGTACACACTTTCAAGCATCTGCAAGTAGGGAGAGCCAGCAGAGTTCCACACAACCTGTGCCAGAAATCCAAACAAGGCACAGTCCACCTCAGTAGGTTTATCACCCATTAAAAAGGGTTTCTCTCCTGCAAAAAGCAAATAATTAATAATGTAATGAAGTTGAACACTGATATCAGTCAATCTATATATAGAAAGAAGAAAAAAATCATACTTATTTGGATGTATAATGGCAAAATCTTGCCAGTTCCTAGCAAGGTATAGAAAACAAAAATGCAATTTTTGGCAGGATCATTAACTTTAATTATGTTTAAGATTCAAAACAGAAAGAAAAAAGAAAGAAGAAAAATCATGGAAAAAGCTCATATACTGGTTTATGCTTATCATCTGACACCCGTCAACCAATGAAAGGTCTGATAAATACAACTAAAAGACATTTTTAAGATACCCAAATAAACCGACAATGCCTGCAGGTCTTCATTTCCCATTACAAGCACTTCGGGTTGTTTGTGACGGCCAATCCCTTGCATAAAGGCTTGGAATCTAAGGAGCCGGCCTACAATGGGACGGTAGAACCAGTGAAATGGTAACAGCGTTCCCCAGTGAGTAAGGGACGACACATGGCTCTCTGGGTCATATGCCCACCTCCACATGATGTTACACCTGAAGTGTCGAGGGTTAGTTAGGTAATGATATTGCAAGGTCTCACTGCTTATAGTAAAGTTGTGGTGCCTAGTTATGTGTTGTGCAGCACTTGACTTTTCACAGTCATGAATGTTATATGTTCTGTAATTTCTA
>NC_091582.1:14451653-14469153 GCF_042767895.1 Penaeus vannamei | reverse complement strand
TTCATTATAATCACTGTCATTACCATCAATGTCACTGTCGTAATCCTCTTTCTCTGCCACTTCTTTTCAAGATCTTGACGCGAGAAAGTGAGATCCTCTGTTAGTACTATCATCATTTATTATTAGCATGAAGCAGGTGCGGCGCCCTGTGCTCGAATGATACACTCTGTGGAAGATGATCAAGTATCTGATAATGATAATAATAATAAAGATGATACTCATAATGGTATGGACTGGAAAATAAACATACTGATTATAACGTTGATGATGTAAATAATTTTAGTGGTAATAATGACAATCGTTCTGGCAAGATAAGCGACCAAAATGATAATGATAATGATGATAGATAGTCTCATCTTTCTCCCATTTTTATATGGGTCGCCGTTTCGGGCGAGCCCCCGCTGATTTCTGTCGTGCTTCCTCCTCTGTGATTCCTTTCAATTGCAGGTCATCCCTTATACAGTCTCGCCATCTCTTTCTTGGTCTTCCCCTCCTCCGTCCACCCTGAACCTTCATCTCCATTGTATTTCCAACAATATCTTCGTTCCTTCTCAGCAGGTGTCCATACCACCTCAGTCTCCCTTCCTGCATTTTCTTTGATATTTCTACCACCTTTGTTGACCCTCTTATGTACTCATTCCTAATCCTATCCTCTCTTGTTACCCCACACATCCACCTCAACATTCTCATTTCTACTAAATCCATTCTTTTCTCCTCTGTTCCTGTTTCACACAACATGGCTGGTCTAATAACTGCCCTATGAAACTTTCCCTTCAGTCTTAGAGGTACTTTCTTGTCACAGAGGACCTCAGAGGCAGACCTCCAGTTGTTCCACCCTGCCTGTACTCGATGCTTCACTTCTTCACCCATGTTCCCACTAGCATCCACTATGGACCCCAAGTACTTGAACTTCTGTACTCTCTTTAGCTCTTCTCCATCCATCCTTATGCTTCCCTCATCAATGCTGGTGCACAGATATTCAGTTTTGGGCTTACTTATTCTCATTCTTCTTTCCTCCAATGCTGTTCTCCACCTTTCCAACTTTCCAATCTCTAGACCCTCCCTCCTCTCTGCACACAATACAATGCCGTCAGCATACAGTATGCTCCAAGGCACTGTCTCTTACCTCTCCGGTCATCACATCCATCATGATGTTGAAGATAAGCGGGCCAAGTGCCGACCCCTGATGTAGTCCCACTCTTACCTCAGAGCTATCCGTCTCTCCAGCACAGCTTCTCACCCCGGTGGCTGCATTCCTGTACATTTCACGTATCATTCTAACACTTTTGAGGAATCATCTTCTCTCTCAGACTTTTCCAAATTTCTTGTCTTGGTACTCTATAATAGGCCTTTTCAAGGCCTATGAATACCATATATAGATATATTTGCTTTTCTCTGAATTTTTTCATCGCCTGCCTAAGACAAGGTATTCCATCAGATGTTCCGCCTCCTTTCATAAATCCAAGCTGCTCTTTCCCTATATCTACTTCCGCTCTTACTCTGACATCTATAATTCTTTCCAATATTTTCAAGGTATAGGATACAGGTTTAATGTTTATTATTACTGCAGTAATGATGATAATAATATTTATTATTACTGTTATTGTAATAATAACAATAATGATAATAGCAATACTAACAATAACAATATTAGTAAAAGCAGTACTTATTATTATCATTATTATTATTATTATTATTATTATCATTACTATTACTATTATTGTGATAATGATAATGATTGCAATAATAATGATAGTATCAATATCAATAATAATGGTAATAGTAATAATGACGATGATGATAATAGTGATAATAATAATAATAATAATAATAATTATTATTATTATTATTATTATTATTATTATGATAATAGCAGTAGTAATAATAATAATGATGATAATAATAATAATAATAATAATAACGATAAAAAAATAATGATAATGATAACGATAACAATTATGATAATAGTAATAAGGATAATAGTATAATAATGATATTAATAATAATAATATGCTAATTATATTGATAATAATAATAATATGCTAATTAGATTGATAATGATAATATGCTAATTATATAGTTGAGAATAATAATAATGAAATAAGGTAATAATAATAATGATAGTAATAATATTAATAGTGATAATATCAAAGATAATAAGAATAAGAATGATAATAGTGATATCAATATCAATAATAATTATACAAATTATTGTAATAATGATAACATTAATAACAACAATAATTTTAACAATAATGCTAATCAATGATATCATCATAATTACCATAACAATAACGATAATAGTAATGGGAATGATAAGGAAAATTTACATTTCCAGATCTATCATTGCAATCCGCGACGGGCGCTGACGTAGGGCGGGGCACGGGGCGCCGGCCTGTCCAGCGCCTTCGGATGCCCTTCTAATGCCCCGCCAGCCTTGGCGGCGGCCGCTTGTGTCTGTGTTGTTTGCCTCCTTGCTTCAAAGGCCTTCCCTTCCCTCCCCAGGAGCTCCACGACCTCTTCCAACATGCTGTCGGCAACAACGAGACGGAGTCCAGCCTCCCGAACGGCCCTCCTTCGGTCACGTCCGTCGGGGGCCTGCTCGTGACGGCCGCGCCCGACGGCTCGTTCCTTCTGGTCAACGCCACCGCCACGACCTCGCCTCTGGACGATGCCGAGGGCCCTGTTGTCCCTCCAGCGCCGAGTGCTGGCCTGTCGACCACACCGCAGGCGCCGGCGACCACGCCAATGCCTCAAGGAGCGAATGCTGCCTCGCCTTCGCCAATTACCGATGGAGACGCCCCGGGGCAAGAGCCAGCTGCCGACGACGCCCAGGCAGCTGAACAGCAGGGAGAGAGCGCCGCGCTGGCGGAAGCTTCGTCTCCCGGAGTGGATCTACAGGGCACAGAGCAGCTCCCCGGAGGCGAGGAGGACGAGCAGCTGGCCGAGGCGCTCGGTGAAGGAGCTTCGACCGAAGGATCCAAGGATGAACTGATTGACCCCGGCCTCCGGCCAGCCGAGGGCGACGCCCAAGGCAATGGGCAGGCGGCGTTCGCTGGCCAGTTCCCCTCCGATGGAATTCCCGACAGCTCAGTTCCAGCTGATGTATTCCCGCCTGTTCCAGCCAACCAGTTCCAGGGCGATGGATTCCCAGCTCGTCCAGTCAGCCCCTTCCTGGGCGGGCAATTCCCGGCTGGCGGCCAGCCGGCGCCCAATTTCTTCCCAGGTGAACCCTTTCCGGCCAGCCAGTTTCCTCCCGGCCCATTCCAGGGCGCGCTCTTCCCAGGCAACCAGATTCCGGCGGGACAATTCCGTCCCCTTCGGCCGCCCGTCGGCTCCTTCCCCAACGGGCTTCCAGGCAGCGCCTTTCCCCCGAGTCAGCTCCCCCTTGGTCTGACCCCCAACGGCCAATTTCCGTCAAATCAGTTCCCTGCTGGAGAATTTCCTAATAGCCAGTTCCCCAACAACCAATTTCCTGGCAACCAATTCCCCAGCAACCAATTTCCTGGCAACCAATTCCCCAACAACCAATTTCCTGGCAACCAATTCCCCAACAACCAATTTCCTGGCAACCAATTCCCCAACAACCAATTTCCTGGCAACCAATTCCCCAACAACCAATTTCCTGGCAACCAATTCCCCAACAACCAATTCCCCAACAACCAATTTCCTGGCAACCAATTCCCCAACAATAAATTTCCTGGCAACCAATTCCCCAACAATAAATTTCCTGGCAATCAATTCCCCAACCAATTCCCCAACAACCAGTTTCCCATAAACCAGATCCCTAACAATCAATTCCCCACAGACCAGATCCCTAACAACCAGTTTCCCACAAACCAGATTCCCAACAACCAATTCCCTAGCAGCCAGTTTCCCGCGAACCCGGGCCCCGGGGGCCAAATCCCGAATGGTTCAGGCGGCCGCTTCCCCCTGGGCACCGGCTCAGCGTCAGGAACTCGGCCCGGGAGCGGGGGCGTGTGCCGGTTCTTCTGCAGGGATGCGTCGGGCCAATTCCAGTGCTGCTCCTCGTAGGGCTGCCTTGGCCCGCAGGAGAGGAGCGGAGAGGCGGCAGGGAAAGGCGGGCGTGCAAGAGGGAGAGAGAACTGAGCAATCTAAGGGCGATGGAAAGGAAATAATTGTCTGATTAATACATTTCGTTTAGACGAAAGATGTCTAAGATAGTATCAATAACGATGGTGGTAATGATACTGCTAATAATAACAATGATTATAAATAGCATCAATGGTAATTATGAAGATAGACAGTTGTGGGAAGAATGAGGAAGCCAGAATTGGGAATAAAAATTAAAACCACTAGACTTTTTATCTTTTCTTCCCCCGATGACTGGCACTTTGCCTTCAGTCGTCAGAGACGTTTAAGAAAGAGAATATTACTTTTACTACCCATGCTTTGTATGAGGCTTGACGGTTTTATTCGATTTACAGTATGATAAACTATTAAATAACACGGGAAGAATTAGTAATACGCTTTGTACAAGTAATGGTAATGATAACAATGATAATATGAAAATAATGAGAATAATAACAATTATGATAATGATAATAATGATAATGATAATGATACTAATGGTATGATGATAACAGATGATATTAATAGTTGTAATGATCATTATAGTACTAATGATAGCAATGATAATGATTAGAATAGCAATAACATCAATAATGATAATACAATAAGAATAATACTACTACTACTGTTAATGATACTGATAACGATATAGGTAATGATGATGATGGTGATAATGATAATGGTAATAATAACAATAATGTTAGTGATGATAATAGAAACAATGATAGAAATAATACTAATTCGAAGCACTCAGAGAACGCATACCTCCGCCAAGGAAATAGGCTCGCGGTTGGAATCCTTTAAAAGTCCTTGGATCCGGATCCGGATGCGGATCGGAACTAAAACAGTCTTCGCTGAAGACACTGTCAGCGTTTGCGACGTGGGTGATGAATTAATGTATTGTTCCTGCAGCTCTTGAAGGCTTATCTGTAGAGATAACTGTAAATTGATTAATCTTTCTATACTCAGTATATCTAAATGCATTAGAGTATTATGAATGTAGAGATAACAGTTAATTGATAATCGTTCTATATTTCTCTACATATCTATATATCTAAATGCACAACAATATTACTGATTTGAGCTCGCGTTCTTCAGTCTGACGTCACCGAAAACATCCCCGACTCATGTCTTCAACTCGCTTCGCGCGCCTTCAACCGCCAGGGCGCGTGGCGTCACAGCGCTTCGCTGAACGGCTCGGGGGCGAGTCCGGGCCGATGCCAGTGACGTCAGCGGCTCCTTCCGGAATGGTCGGACAGAAAGCGGGTCTCGGGCGGGAACCTCACTGCAGCATTGTCTTGCTGCTGGGCATGAATGGACAGCGTAAGTCAAGCGAGGTTAGTTCACGAGGTAGCCACCCCGCTCTTATCACCTCTTATCTGAGCATCTTCTGAGAATCACAAACTTCGATCAAGAGCGCCTGAGACATCCTTGCATGTGCTCGCCTCACGGCCGGAAGAGGCCGCCCCACCGCTCCTGCAGGAACGAGTTCGCTACATGAGCTTATGAATTATTTCTCCGTACCTTTATCTATAGAAAAAATCGAAAACCAAGAATTGATCTGTGATAAATAAATATCGGTAACCACAGATGTTCTCCTTTTCTCTCTCTCTCTCTCTCTCTCTCTCTCTCTCTCTCTCTCACACACACACACACACACAAACACACACGAGCACAAACATACAAATATGCATACATACGTGTAAAATAATGAACATTCCATAATTCTCTATTGCTAAGGAATCAGATCGCAGCGGTTCTTATCTCACTCACTGATAAATTGATGTTTTAATTCCTCAAAGGAATTAAGCTGCTTTATACTTTGTGTTTGAATGTATTGTACATGTCCACGTCTATTTACGTAAAGGAAATGAATTCGACATTCCCCGTTGGCATCAAGATTATGCAAAAGGAAACGTTAGACGCGGCTGAATGGTCCCATTAGAATTGCATTTCCATTCTAGGTATAACGCACGATGTCTCAATGGACAATCTATTAAGGGCGCACATTCATATTAGGACGTCTGGGCCTCTGATTATCAGCTTGAGTTACAATCTATTATTAGAAAATCTATTCATATAATTCTTCCCAACGTTTCCATGGGACTGAAAAGAACTCTCATGATGAATTCCCTCATTTATTCAACATTTCCATCCACACTCTGGGATTCTGCCTCGTACTCCTTCTGCTTTTTTTGCGTCGAACCGCTCGCCAGACGCTGTTCAATCAGTTGGCCAGTTTTGGACAAGTTGCTTGTGTGTGTCTCGGCTTGTAGGCCGTTTCGCCCTCTTTGTATGTGGACAGCTTCCAGGATAAGCTGAGACCACTGAATCATAAATGTCACACACTCTTGACACACTTACCTTGTGTCAGTCCAGCACTTAACGCAGATTTTTCATAGTGTTAGAATGCATTGATATGTGTACTTCCTGTGCTGATCTGAAAAGAAAGTAGTAAACTGTTGGATTGCAGGCTACCTAAACCAATAAGAAAAGAATACTTACAACGTATGTCACTGTTGTAAAGGGCGACTATGAGGACCCCTAGCCCGCACTGGGCCAGCATGGTGGCATATGGTTTGCATCCAAGGGAGGAAAAGGACCTTTTCCTCCCTTGGATGCAAATCACACCTCAACAAGAGGCGCAGGGTCTCATGAAGTCCCATAGCGAGTCATGTGCAGGGTGGTCTGAAGCGATGGCATGGTAGTCTAGTTAGTGTTAAGAGCTTTGCATGCCTTCTCGCTTGCAGCTGCCACTGCTGGCTAGCCTAGTGCAAAAAAGGGAGTAGCACTGCATAAGCCTCCCCTGCCAGTGCATAGCCTCTCCATCATCGAGACTCCTGCTGTGCATCCTCGTGGCCTTCCATGCAAACTGGGTACCTTGCGGTTCCAGGCTAAAATGTGGGGGATCTCGGAGCAGCAAGAGGCCTTAGAGGTACAGGATCATGGCCCACCAGCGTGTGGACACGCCCTGGCCCTGTACCAACTCCTGCCCTCTGGGGTTAATGGGAGGCTCGGGGGAGGTGGGCCTTGCCAGTCCTCCATCCCCCAGATAAAAACCATCGGCAGTGTTTAGTATATCTGGAAATGCTGGGAGGAGGGGAACTGCTCCTCCCACCCAGCAAGAGAGGCGGGCTGTGGATCCCGTTGGGAGGCTTGGAACATCCGTTCTTTGCGTCAGGATGATCGGTTGCCTCTGCTGTCGAGGGAACTGGGGAGGCTGAGAGTGGAGGTGGCTGCTCTTTCAGAGGTGAAAAGACCTGGCAGCGGCCCGATCAGTGTAGGTGGCTACACCTACTACTGGTCAGGCCGCAGCGACGGTCACCATCAGGGAGTAACCATGGCCATCTCCAGCAGACTCCAGTCAATGAGTGTCCAATGGTAATGAGACTGAAGCTAGCATTTGGCTTCATGTCTCTTATTGCTGTGTACACTCCTACCGATGTTTGTAGACGACGTGAAAGAGATGTTCTACGCCCAGCTAGTGTCTGTGCCAGACAGGTGTCCCCAGCGAGATATTTGGGTTGTCCTGGGTGACCAATGCGGTATCTGGCAGTGACTGAGCTGGCTATGAGATGTCTGTCAGTCCCCATGGTTCGGGAGCTGGTACCAGCAGCGAGAATAGCCTCCTTTTTCGGGACTTTGCTAGGTCCCAGAAATTGAGAATTTCTGGCTCCTGGTGCCAGTGCCCAGACCCACAATACTAGACATGGTACAGTGCTATGGGTAATGCGGCTCGTCTGACGGGGGATCGGGATTTGTACTCTTCCCAAGTGTGCAGGAACAGTTTATTAGGAGCTTTGCAGAGGAGGTAGGTCATTTATTAGTAAATGACCTTCGTCCTACATACCAAGCCCTGAGAAACTGAACTCCAAGCCCTTTTCACAGGTGACAGCAGTTCGCTCAGTAGGTGGCCAGATCATATCAGATCCTGTTGCAGTGCAAGAGTGTTGGGCTGAGTATTTTGAGCAGTTGTACCAGACTGACCTACCAAAAGTTAACTTGGATGGCGCAGGGGTTGCATATTATCCTGGCTGCCATCTGGCAGTCTGGTACCGTTCCCCCTGACCTGTTGAGGAGTGTGATCATCCCTCTCTGTAAGGGGAAGGGGGACCGATGGGACTGCAGCAATCACCGAGGCATCACACTGCTCAGTATACCAGGGAAGGTTCTTGCCCACATCCTTCTGAGGCATATCAGAGACCACCTACTGAGGCATCAGAGGCCGAAACAATCTGGATTCACTCCTGGTAAGTCCACAATAGACCGTATCCTAGTGCTTCGATCATTATAGAGCGCCGTCGTGAGTTCGGGTGTACGCTTCTTGCAGCCTATATCAACCTCAGGAAGGCGTTTGATACGGTACTGAAAGTGCTGTAAAGTGTGGTAGGGGCCTGTCGAGCTTCTTTCCTGTCAGTTCAGGAGTGAGGCAAGACTGTGTCCTTGCACCAACACTCTTCAATACTTGCATGGACTGGATACTGGGCAGAGCTACTGTTCAAAGTCATTGTGGAGCAACTCTGGTCAATATCAAGGTTACCGACCTTGACTTTGCTGATGTTGCTATTCTGAGTCTTTGGAATCCTTAGTGGTGGGTCTCAATGCATTTTATAATGAAGCGAAGCCCTTGGGTCTAGTGGTCTCCTGGACCAAGACAAAGATCCAGGACTTTGGGGACTTGCTAGGAGAACCTATTTAGTCGGTGCTTGCTTGCGGCGAGGACACTGGTCACAGAGAGTTTTACATACCTTGGTAGTGTAGTTCATAACTCTGGGCTGTCAGACCAGGAAGTCAGCAGACGGATTGACCTGGCAGCAGGGGTCATGAACTCTCTCGACAAGAAGTATTTGGAGATGTCGGTACCTGTGCAGAAGGACCAAGCTAAGAGTTTTCAAGGCCCTGATAATGCCAATTTTGCTATACGGTAATGAAACCTGGACATTATCTTGTGCCTTGGAGACTCGCCTTGAACCTTTTGTAATAGGTCCTTGCGCCGGATCATGGGGTAATGTTGGCGGGACTATATGTCAAACCAGCAGTTGCACAGTGAGACTGGCACAGATCCTATTTACCCGCACAATCCGTGATCGCCAACTCAGGCTTTACGGCCACCTGGCTCGCTTCCCTCAGGATGATCCTGCCTACCAGGTTGTCTCTGTTCGAGACAACCCTAGGTGGAGGAGGCCTGTGGGACGACCTAGGAAGTCGTAGCTTGGGCAGATCGACAAACACACACACACACACACACACACACACACACACACACACACACACACACACATATATATATATATATATATATATATATATATATATATATATATATATATATATATATATATATATATATATATATATATATGAATGGAAAAACACTCTACCGTGTTGATACTATGGTATAAAAAACACAATGCACAACTAGATTTATTGAAGAAAGTGAGACAACAGTTTCGGAATCGTCTTCCATTCCATCTTCCACCCGAAGATGGAATCGAGGACGATTCCGAAACTGTTGTCTCACATTCTTCAATAAATCTAGTTTGTGCATTGTGGATTTTTCTACCATATAATATATATATATATATATATATATATACACACACACATAATTATACTAAATACAATATATGGATGTGTATGTGTATATATGTATGCATGTTTATATATATTCGGGGGGGGGGGGGTATGTGTGTGTGTATCAGTACTGTGTCATACATATGTACACATCTATGTACATTTATATATATATACAGTATTGACATATATAGCTATACATATATATACAGACATTATACATATATTGTATTTGATATAATGGTGTATATATATATATATATATATATATATATATATATATATATATATATATATATATATATATATATATACATATATATATATATGGTGGATGTCTGTGGGTGTGTCTATATGTGTTTGCATAAACATTTGTATACAAATATATATATATATATATATATATATATATATATATATATATATATATATATATATATATATTATATATATATATATATATGAAATTCATCATTATGATCATCGGTGTTTAACGTCCATGCATTTGATTTCATTCTGATTTGTTCTAAGGCATAAGATCATTTACATCTAAAGAATTCTTCAGTTTGATAACTTTGTCCATTTCTTTACCAAGACTGGTACTATTTGTGAACAGGGATTTGTATTTAGTTCAGATATAACTATAAGCGTTTTAAGAAAGGAATTTTCTATACATTTGGCGTAAGCTCTAAAATTATTCAAATTGTATATTCCTTTTGCCGTCATCTACATTAATAAACCCTTATACTTGTAAATGCATTACAACGCTCTCTGTACCAAGTGTGATGTTAGGATATTGGGATTAATGTAACGAATGGCAGTAACATACCAGGTGACAGATAAAAACTATGTGTGTAGTGCTTCCTTGCCATAACATGCCTCCATTTCCGAAACTTTTCACTGGATTAAGTACAGTTGCAAGCATGTTGGGAGCAAACGATCGGAGGTGATAATAATCCCGCCAGATGGAGAGACGGAACACGGGGCACGCCCCCGACTGATAACACTATTATTATTTTCTCAGAACGTTTACAGGATACCCGTGACGTAGATGTCCATAGCCACACGTCATATGAAATCGACATGAATGATATATAAGGTCGGCGCTGACGCTTCTGCTCATAAGTCCACTGGTGTGCGCACCACAAGCTCCACACAACACTTGCTCCTGATTCCTAGCAAACACTCAGCAACTATGGCGAGCCACAACCAACTGAAGACGAATGCCATGTTCCTGAGTGGCGCAGTCCTGCTGTTCCTGGCCTCGCTGTCTTGTTCGCTGCCTGTGGACTCCACGTCCTCGGATCAAGCAGTCATCGTCAACGGCACACAAGTGGCCATTGCACCCATGGCCGACGTGTTCGTGTACTGCAGGGCACACGTGTCCACCACGGACGACCTGCACCACTACAGGCTGGAGTGGCACGACTCCCAAGCACCAATTCCCTCGTGGAATAGCAATGTGGGCGTTTTTTCTCTGGGCAGCGGCACCCACGTGCCTCACGCCTACCTCGTCTTCCACAACTTCAACGGCGCCAACAACGCTGGGACTTACACCTGCAAACTGTTCAAGGGAAACCACCTCGTCGGCTCATCCGCCGTCACCGTCTCGCAGTCCTCGGCCCGATAGTCAGAACACATCGCTTTACTGAATCTCAAGAGCATATTTATTAGCAGCTATTTATATAATATTTATCTTCCTTTACAACTTTTCTTTTATTTATTTATTTATTAAGTAGTCTATGCGTCAAACAAACCATTAAATGTAATCATTTAGTGAGCCTATAACTTTCCTTCCCAACCTCTAATTTCTGTATATAGACACATCAAAAACACAGACATAAAAGGAAGAGACAAACCAGGATTAATTGTAACATCATTTCATGCAGACATTTCAGGTAGAAAATGCATCACACCTTGTAACTGCTTAGCTAACAAATGAATTCATACAATACAGAAATAGGAAGGTTTACTTTACCATCAGACTTTTAAACAAACTCGACCAACTTATGAACGAATCATAAGATACAATGGATATGAAATAAACAGAGAATGGCGCGCACCCACCTATCACAAGGCCTTTTCCGTTAACGCGTTAATTATCGTTCAACACAAGGAGGGCGAAGATAAGCTATTTGACCCTATCTTTTGAACGCCACAAGTCACGTATCCCGGAGATGTGTGCGACATCAGATAACAAGAGAATCAGACCGGTGATTTATATGGCTTAATCATATAATGTGCATCTATTCCGTCTCTTCCTCAACCGTACTCGAAATAATACGCCCATAAATTATGTGAAAGTCTATGGATATCAGTGTTTTAGAGAAATGTTTTCACTCTTGCTCTGCCGTTGGCGCATCCCTGCCTCATCTGCGACTCACTTCATCTTATTAATCCCTTAGTCTTGCGAAGCTCCTTTCCGAAAATGAACGTAGACCAGTGGCTCTGTCGTCCTCAGATACCTTCGCGCACTTTTCAAATCTCATGTGAACTAGAACAAGCTTTTGTATTCCGAAATGTGACATGACGTTTTATATTCTTGCAAATAACGTGGTAACAATTATGATCATGAGGATAAGAACAGTAACACGTCACTCGTTAGTTGCTGTTATGGGAAGCGCATTGCAGCACCACGTTTCAAACATGGTAAGGCGTGCTTCAAGGAGGTGCATAATATTGTTATTCAGGTGTTATAACGTTACGTTTTGGCTCGAATTCTCTCGAACCAATACATGAACGGGCACATGCATATCATACGTACATTCATGAACACATTCTAGAGTAGCGGTTATCAGTGAATGGACTTGGGAGATAAATATCAAACTCGGATTTCTTAACTAAGGTATATTTATAGAAACTAAATCCATAATATCAATGACTTGTCGTTTCCTTCGGTGACAAGACCGAGCGTACAAATAATGTCAAATACTAAAGCATACATTTTAAATGAATATTTCACGTCATACAAGTACACTCACATTCTCAAAAGTGCACACAGACATGCACACATACACAAGTTCACACAAGAAGCGCGAATTTTCAGCCAAGGAACTTCGCGAGAGGAGCCTTGGAAAGAGAGTCATTACTGTTAGAAAAGCTTTGTCATTTCTGAAATGGATAAGCAGAGTCACTGACATTGATATATAAATTAAGACGGAAACAACAATGAGAGGAAAATGTTAAAATATTAAAATTTAGCTCTCCTGTTCAGACTCCGCTTCACTCGGGCATCCTCATATCGAACGCAAACCCATTCCCAACCCGAGCGGAGAGAATCGAGCGGAAGTGAAGCTGCGTCGAGCGTGAGGCAAGTCCGTGAGGCAAGGAGGGAACACAATCCATAGATAATGAAAGATAAGGAATTATATATCTGGGACCCGTTTCATGAGAACCTTGTATATCAAGGCTTGCGTACTGGATGCAAAGTAACCACTGTATCCCATATCTACCAAAACACTGATGTATGTAAGGCTACCGTGTATGGATACATTAAAACTGCATTCAGTTATTAAAAAAAAAAAAAAAAAAAAAAAAACAGTAAGCGATAACTAGCCCGATCTTCTCTCGGATATCTCGGGAGTAGTATTACCTGTAGGGAAGATATGGTTTGCGATAAAGATATTCGGACACGCCCACTGCAGATAACGCAAACGTATTCTTAAAAACCGTTCTTCCCAGAACGTTTACAGGATACCCGTGACGTTTGTGGCAGGCCAAAACGTCGTGCGAAGTCAACATGATCGCTATAAAACGGGAGGCAATTGGTCTTCAGTCCATTGCACTAGTACATCAGCTGGCGCTCTGCAGAAAGCAACTCGCTCGCAATCCATTCCGAAAGCACGACAGCCATGGCGAGCCACAGCCAACTGAAGACGAGTGCCATGTTCCTGAGTGGCGCAGTCCTGCTGTTCCTGGCCTCGCTGTCTTGTTCGCTGCCTGTGGACTCCACGTCCTCGGATCAAGCAGTCATCGTCAACGGCACACAAGTGGCCATTGCACCCATGGCCGACGTGTTCGTGTACTGCAGGGCACACGTGTCCACCACGGACGACCTGCACCACTACAGGCTGGAGTGGCACGACTCCCAAGCACCAATTCCCTCGTGGAATAGCAATGTGGGCGTTTTTTCTCTGGGCAGCGGCACCCACGTGCCTCACGCCTACCTCGTCTTCCACAACTTCAACGGCGCCAACAACGCTGGGACTTACACCTGCAAACTGTTCAAGGGAAACCACCTCGTCGGCTCATCCGCCGTCACCGTCTCGCAGTCCTCGGCCCGATAGTCAGAACACATCGCTTTACTGAATCTCAAGAGCATATTTATTAGCAGCTATTTATTTATTTATCCTTCTGTGTTAAATAAAGCACCATTAAACAGATGTATTTTTTTAATGAGCCAGCCCATAACCTTTTTTTTCATCTGTCCTGCTCCTCTCTCGCAAGGGGACTTGTACTGGTTCTCTTAGCTGTGATTAGTTTTAATTACATCTGCCCGTTCCTTTCCTTTTCCCCTAATCATGCACAAACTAAAGTTAGTGCTGCCGCCAGCGCACTAAGGATATCTGCAACCGAACTATTACTGTTTTGATAGTCATACATAATTGCTAATCGAGTGAATGAAAAGACAGAAAGCTACGTGTGTGTGTGTGTGTGTCTAGTGTTCATGCATGTGTTCGGGACTTTGGTAGCGTGGTATAGCCGAGGAGACGTCGGCGAGTATTCCTCGCATAGCAGGCTCAACGAGAAACCGTGGAAAGTAATAATATTAATAGAATCTTATAATAAACTTACTTTTTTTTTTTTTTTTTTTTTTTTTTTACAAAATAAACAATGTTTACTGTGCGACCTTGAGAATGCCTGCGGAGGTGTCACGTTTTCTGTTCATTCATTTTCTTCACCTCTACGACACATAATTACGGTCTCCTTTTCAAGTTTTTTTTCTCATTTAGTTTAACATCGTCTCACATTCCCCGAACGTTAAAGTATTTTCATCCTATTCGTACGTTTCTTATTCACAAGACCTGTTATAATATACATATGTTTGTGGGCAACATTATTGGCGAAAGAAAAGCAGTACCTCATATCACAATGGCACTTTTGTTTAATAAAACACACTTAAAAGAAGCAATTATAAACATCAGCTGATGTTCTGCGGATCATAAACTGTATGCACACATATACGCTCTCTTGTCTCTGCGCTCGAGCGAAGGTAACCTCAACCACTCCCGTCTACCCCTGGGGAACGGTCTCAGTATACTTAAAAGGAATTGAATTAAAATCCCATCATCAAATATGATGGTACAAAAACAATTAAAAAACAAGATTAGTTGTAGTTAAAGAATTAACACGGAAATTATATATTTTTTAAACGTCTCCCTCGCTGATTTAAAGTATTTTACTGCTTCGTCTTTCTGGAGCCTCCCTTTCTTGTTTTGAAAAGCTTTCAAATTGTTTAAATAAAATATAACATGTATAGCATACCTGTAAGAATAGGCCGTGTTCCGTTGTTTTTTTTTTTTCATTTTTTTAAAACATGGAGGATAGGCTTTTCTGTTCCCAGCCACTCCAGGCAAGGATTTCAGGTCGATGCTGTAGCAGAAGTGACCCGCTGTTACATGTTTGAATGTGGGTTTCTACATACACACATACATGAATAGACTTGTTGTAGTATCCTGAAGCCCCAGACACTTTATCACATTACTTGATGTTGGCTCGTGGTCGCTTCAAAACACGGGAGCACTGAAAAATACTCTTGTTTTAACATACCGAATATCGAAGGTTATTTTTCTTTATTTCGTATCAAGAAGTCCACAGAAAACAAGGTCTACTTAAATGGTGGTATGCTTTTTATTGATGGCAAACATCATGGAAGCTTTAAATAGAATGGAAAAAGTATCTGACTTTTCTTTTTATACACTACTCCATCCCGCAAAGCTGTGTCAACTTTCGGATTTCACAAATCCTTTTTTCACTTTCTGTACTTCCATTGTTCTTTAAATGGAAAGTAGAAGTTATAATGCTTAAAACTTTGCATCTCATATTATCCACCGCGAGTGAAGTCCATGTCCACATAAAGTTCAAGTCTCACACACCTGAGTAATTTCAAGGATTAAAGGCATTTACTTGTTTTAGTTCCTGCAATATGCCACGAAAGCAGGGTGTACAGCATTTTCTTTTATTTTCTAGTATATAAGATTAAATCATCGGTGCAGAAGAAACTGAAGATATTCAATGCACAGCTCAATACCATGGCATATGATTCGGACACGTTGGAAATTCTTACCATGTTTTTTCAGCGACTTTTTTCCAATGAATTAAAATTTTGCTCATATGGCACGGAAACATTTCATGCATATTTGTATGTGAATTTCATGTCAAGACACGGACGATGCGACTCGTCAGTAATGAAGATATGAATCCCTAAATGAGACATTCGCGAAATGTATAGCAGCGTATCGCGCTCTTGTTTGCCAACCTGCGTTTGCAATCACATTCAACCAAGTGGCATACAAAACGAAAAAGAAGTTTCAACAGGTTCCAACAATGTGCGTTTAAAGGGCAAACATGTCTGATGAGGTATTAAAGTGTTGGGGTTCCAGAGATGCTACATGAAGAGCTTATGTGTAAGAATAAACATAAGCGATGCAACTCCCGACCGGGAAACAGAGCGTCAAAGAGAGATGAGCCTGGGTCAATGGTATCATTTTTATTTCATGCAGACACTCTGGGTGTAAAGTCACCACACATGCTCAATGGTTAGCTGACATGTGACTTCATACTATACGGAGAGAGGGATATCTACGATGCCATAAAACATCCATAAATTTACGAATGAATCATCAGAAACAATAGATGTGCAATACCAAACATTTGCGGAACATTTGCTATTTCACTCTTGCAGTCGGCCGTTATACATGATTAATTAAGCCAGTCCTTCTTTATAGGTTATCATTTACACATTTTATTTTCTATTGTCCTTTGCAATTAATGAAATAACCTCCGCTTTTCGTCGACCATGTGGCCGATTCGTCGTGTCGACTCATGATTATCTGGCTGCATACTGTATACTAAGGCGAAATGAGGCCCCCGGGGGTAAATGAGTTTGACGGCCCTGCACCAGTCCGAAAGGCGGACCTGAGGCCCCAACGAAGTCCATCGTCAGCACCACAAATGCAACGACCAAGGCCTTAGCAAACACACTAGCCATGACTTCGAGGGTCTACTTTCCATCTTTTTTTTTTTATAATTTTGATGAGAAAGCTGTAATTAGATTATTCCTTACACCATTCTCTACTTCCGAATTCTTATTATGAATATCAATTTACGCACTTTATTACGTTGATGCTCGTAACACCTGAACGTTGCTGACGTCACTGAAACATCCCCGACTCATGTCTTCACTATCTATCACACGAATGCAATCTCAAATATAACAGATTTAATCAAATAGTCACTACTCTAACAACTGAGATAACATTATTCGAGTAGACCCTCTCATCTGAGTACCTCCTTCCTCTATCTTATCAAAGCTGCAGAAACGTGTATAGTAAATACATCCGTGTGCGAAACGGCAGGGACTCGACGTTATCTTCAGCAGACGTCACTGATGACCAGGTTAGTGCGGCATGGATCAAAGGTAAGTTGTGTGTGGTGTATTTCCATTCCGTGATGTACTGCTAAAAAAAATAATAAAACATTTGTTAAGACTGTACAGTTGCAAGCATGCTGGGACCAATCAGAGGCGTGAAAAGAATCCTGCCAGATGGAGAGACGGAACACGGGGCACGCCCCAACTGATAACACTATTATTTTCTGAGAACGTTGCAGGATA
>NC_091582.1:14431653-14449153 GCF_042767895.1 Penaeus vannamei | reverse complement strand
ATCTCAGTCTTCAATGGAGGTGCTTGCGTTCAGTTTGCTTGTGTGTTACTAGGATTGGATTCGCCTAACTCATGAATGATCCCTTTATCATAAACCTAGCACATTCAAAATGCAAACACCCCACCCTTTCGCCGCTAGAGAGCCGTCGTTGCTGTTCTGCAAGGGAACTGGGTCCTCGGAGTGCGCTGCGGACAGTCGTGCAGGACGCAAAGTGGTCGCCGCGCCTGCATTCTAAGACGTAACTGCTTTCCTCCTCAGCCGTGTCTTTAGCGAAGACTGTCAGCGTTTGCGACGTGGGGGATGATTTAATGTATTGTTCCTGCAGCTCGTTCTATCCTTGAAATTTCTACAGATAAGCATCTGTAGAGATAACTGTAAATTGATTAATCTTTCTATACTCAGTATATCTAAATGCATTACAGTAGTTGTACTGCCTCCAGTAAAACGCTAGCAGTCAGTTAAACCTTTATTGTCATGTTCACAAGCTGGTAGGTATGAGCAGTGTATCCAACTTGCAAGATGACAACATACACGTACGCGTGAACGTGCACGTGATTGTGAGGTGAAAAGAGTGTGGCTAGCCCAAATCTTCATAAAACAAGAATAATTTAAAAGTACGCAGCACAAGACGTCTCACGTGGCTCTCTAGAGGGGGTCCGCGGATTCACAACAATGCGTTTTTGTAGGGCGTTCGTACAACTCTAACGTCACTGTAGCCAACGTTACAAACTAAATGAAATTAAATAATCATTCTCATGTTAATACATTAAATCAAATAAATTCTTCGTGTAAATTCTATATATAAAATATCAGACAAGGAATCCTTGATTCCTTTACAGTAGTATAAATGTAGAGATAACAGTTAATTGATAATCGTTCTATATTTCTCTATATATCTATATATCTAAATGCACAACAATATTACTGATTTGAGCTCGCGTTCTTCAGTCTGACGTCACCGAAAACATCCCCGACTCATGTCTTCAACTCGCTTCGCGCGCCTTCAACCGCCAGGGCGCGTGGCGTCACAGCGCTTCGCTGAACGGCTCGGGGGCGAGTCCGGGCCGATGCCAGTGACGTCAGCGGCTCCTTCCGGAATGGTCGGACAGAAAGCGGGTCTCGGGCGGGAACCTCACTGCAGCATTGTCTTGCTGCTGGGCATGAATGGGCAGCGTGTCAAGCGAGGTTAGTTCACGAGGTAGCCACCCCGCTCTTATCACCTCTTATCTGAGCATCTTCTGAGAATCACAAACCAGTATACAATAAACGAGAGCAGGATCCGAGCAGCTTAAGGGCCTGTCATACTAGTCTATTCTGTCCAGGGATCCGTTTACAGAGCAGGATGCTTCCCCAGTGAAGGGAAGCGAGATGAAAATTCGGCCTAAAGCGGCGCCGCTCAGTTGGTCTTTCGCCCCAGCCACGGAGAAAGAGGAGACCAAAACAAAAGCTGTGATATGGTTTTTAGGAAGCTTATTATTTGGTTACCTGTATATGCTAGTATTATATATTAAAGTGTGCAATCATTCCTCACTAAAATTTCAAAGATTATCCAGACAAACATTCATTTGATCAAGGAATGCAAACACACACCCACTACGACACGCTCGCTTCAGACATTATTTACACCCTGGAGGACAAAGTGAGAACCAGAGAACAAATATGGAATGCAATCCATGAATACCACAGGAAAAAACTTTTTAGTGATTTTTTTTTTCAATCGATATGCGATGATATTCATAGGATTAACGACTGAACACCAATGGGCCTCCATATAAGAATTGCACTTCCCTTAATGAAGCTTGTAACATACGTTTGAAAGTGATACCTAACGCATGATGGCTTAATGAGCTGTCTTTCAAGGATGGAGCCTACATATTCAGCCTTATCGCTGCCTATCATTGACGTCATAAAAAGGATTAAGACTGGAGAAGGATGTACAGTTGGGATTCTATCCTTAATATTTTTATTGCGTAATTATCTTAAACATTTTCATGGGATCATAAACAAATCTGGCGTTCCTGCCACCATCGCAAAGCTTCCCCCGAATATTGCATTGCCAAGGTCAAAAGCCACGAAGAATCCCTCGACCGAAGGAGCACGGGCGTCGAGGTCCTCCGGAGGCCCTCGGGAGGACCGGCGCTTCGGCGGTGCGGCTGACGAGCCCTGCGGGCACAGTATTGCCGCAATGCCTGCGATATCATCCTGCATGAGGCAGGGTACTGAAGTCCATTCGGGACCAACCGTAGTCTTTATATACTTCATACTTTCTATCAAAAGAAAGTATATGAAACAGCCATTATTCCCTCTTTAATGTTCACTGCTTATTCCTGCTTTTGATTCATGTAGCTTTTCTGTTGGTCATACTAGCGAAAGAGAAGTTCCCAATGCATTATTTTGCAAATGAATTAGTGGATAATCGCATTTATTCTACAGACCTCTTAAATTTAACGTGCGAGCATGACAGAGATGAGATAACGGTAACGGAACATGGAAAATAACACTGACCTGTACAGACACACACACACACACACACACGTACACACAAACACAAACACAGTGTCAGAGTTTGAATACCCCAATTTTGTCTAATTTGAGTGTTACTATTATCACCAATAGTACTGGCACCGAATTTACAAAAATCATTGATTGTGACACTTACAATATTGTTAACGAGTCACAGCAGTTATAATGGCAATTATATTAGCTAAATGCTATCCTAGTTGTAATTATAGGAACTGCAGCATTTATATTATCATTATATATAATAACAGTAAATATGGTGTTATAATGAACGCAAACTGCGGCTCTCTTCGTCCAGCCGCGGATTCCTCTGTCGCTGGACGCCGTTGCGGCGAAATGTCCATGTTCGATAGGTCTCCCTGTGCGAACTATGGAGGACGTTCTACAAGTGCAATCTTAAACCCTTTCACTGGGGCAAGTAAGTGCAGTTCCATGGATATTAAAGGTGATTGGAGGTGTGATAAGAATCCCGCCAGATGGAGAGACGGAACACGGGGCACGCCCCCGACTGATAACACTATTATTATTTTCTCAGAACGTTTACAGGATACCCGTGACGTAGATGTCCATAGCCACACGTCATATGAAATCGACATGAATGATATATAAGGTCGGCGCTGACGCTTCTGCTCATAAGTCCACTGGTGTGCGCACCACAAGCTCCACACAACACTTGCTCCTGATTCCTAGCAAACACTCAGCAACTATGGCGAGCCACAACCAACTGAAGACGAGTGCCATGTTCCTGAGTGGCGCAGTCCTGCTGTTCCTGGCCTCGCTGTCTTGTTCGCTGCCTGTGGACTCCACGTCCTCGGATCAAGCAGTCATCGTCAACGGCACACAAGTGGCCATTGCACCCATGGCCGACGTGTTCGTGTACTGCAGGGCACACGTGTCCACCACGGACGACCTGCACCACTACAGGCTGGAGTGGCACGACTCCCAAGCACCAATTCCCTCGTGGAATAGCAATATGGGCGTTTTTTCTCTGGGCAGCGGCACCCACGTGCCTCACGCCTACCTCGTCTTCCACAACTTCAACGGCGCCAACAACGCTGGGACTTACACCTGCAAACTGTTCAAGGGAAACCACCTCGTCGGCTCATCCGCCGTCACTGTCTCGCAGTCCTCGGCCCGATAGTCAGAACACATCGCTTTACTGAATCTCAAGAGCATATTTATTAGCAGCTATTTATATAATATTTACAACTTATCTTTTATTTATTTATTTATTAAGAAGTCTATGCGTCAAACAAAACACCATTAAATGTAATCATTTAGTGAGCCTATAACTTTCCTTCCCAACCTCTAATTTCTGTATATAGACACATCAAAAACACAGACATAAAAGGAAGAGACAAACCAGGATTAATTGTAACATCATTTCATGCAGACATTTCAGGTAGAAAATGCATCACACCTTGTAACTGCTTAGCTAACAAATGAATTCATACAATACAGAAATAGGAAGGTTTACTTTACCATCAGACTTTTAAACAAACTCGACCAACTTATGAACGAATCATAAGATACAATGGATATGAAATAAACAGAGAATGGCGCGCACCCACCTATCACAAGGCCTTTTCCGTTAACGCGTTAATTATCGTTCAACACAAGGAGGGCGAAGATAAGCTATTTGACCCTATCTTTTGAACGCCACAAGTCACGTATCCCGGAGATGTGTGCGACATCAGATAACAAGAGAATCAGACCGGTGATTTATATGGCTTAATCATATAATGTGCATCTATTCCGTCTCTTCCTCAACCGTACTCGAAATAATACGCCCATAAATTATGTGAAAGTCTATGGATATCAGTGTTTTAGAGAAATGTTTTCACTCTTGCTCTGCCGTTGGCGCATCCCTGCCTCATCTGCGACTCACTTCATCTTATTAATCCCTTAGTCTTGCGAAGCTCCTTTCCGAAAATGAACGTAGACCAGTGGCTCTGTCGTCCTCAGATACCTTCGCGCACTTTTCAAATCTCATGTGAACTAGAACAAGCTTTTGTATTCCGAAATGTGACATGACGTTTTATATTCTTGCAAATAACGTGGTAACAATTATGATGATGAGGATAAGAACAGTAACACGTCACTCGTTAGTCCCTGTTATGGGAAGCGCATTGCAGCACCACGTTTCAAACATGGTAAGGCGTGCTTCAAGGAGGTGCATAATATCGTTATTCAGGTGTTATAACGTTACGTTTTGGCTCGAATTCTCTCGAGTGTTTTGGCGACATACGATGCGTTAGAAATACCATTCAAGATTCTGGAGATTCAGACGGACATCGCTGACGGCCAGATCCAGCGCGGAAATTGATTTTCTTTTCTTTTCTTTTTTACTGGTGTCGTCGCCCTTCATTGCCCGTGACGCTTTGCGCGCCAGAAAGGTTCATCATAAACTGGCGAACTTCTAAATGTTCGACTGCAAAAAGAAATACAAAATATACAATATATAAATCTGTATCAAATATTCTATCATTATGATCGCATCATAATGATCAATTATGCTACTACTAAGAGAACATCAAGGATGGCATTTAGCTTGAAAATGGTAAAATGAAACAACAGACCGACATTTAAACACAGACACTAGTGCACGCAAACACCCACCCGAGCGCGCAAACCAATACATGAACGGGCACATGCATATCCATACGTACATTCATGAACACATTCTAGAGTAGCGGTTATCAGTGAATGGACTTGGGTGATAAGAAGTATCAAACTCGGATTTCTTATCTAAGGTATATTTATAGAAACTAAATCCATAATATCAATGACTTGTAGTTTCCTTCGGTGACAAGACCGAGCGTACAAATAAGTCAAAATCTGAAGCATGAGCATAATACATCATACAGGTACGCTCACATTCTCAAAAGTGCACATACAAGTTCACACAAGAAACGCAAAGTTTCAGACAAAGAGCTCCGCGAGAGGATAAGTAGAAGGAATTTTGCTAAATCCGGTTCCTGGAGGCGAAGGAGAATAGAGAAGATAGATTATTGTTGGAAACGTATTGGCATTTTTGGAATGAATAACCAGTTGCTGCTAAAAATCAAAATATAATTTGAAAAATCTATGAGAGGAAAACCTTAAAATTTTAGATATGATAAAATAAAATCATCCTAAATGGATATGAAATAATAGTGAAACACAAAAGAAGATGACAAAAACAGTAACCACAAGGAGGCATGTCCTTCAACATCCCAACAACATTAGGATGGGTAGGATACGCGCGCTGCTTAAACGTAAGCCATTATCGTCATCGAGTAAGCACCGCGATCGCCAGAATATTTTTTGCTATAAAAAGATGAAGCAATGTCATCTTTTTTTTTTAATCCACAAATGGCCTCAAAGATATCCATCTTCCCACCTAAGGGTCACCTAAGTTCTCAAATGAATTTGCTGTCGACAACACAAACGCGCTGTCAACTAGGCTTATTATTTTGAGTTACTGAGATTTTCTTTCCCATGGATGATGCCATTAAACGGTGGTCTATCCATAAACGATATAAGTTGAGAAAGCGATAGTGTTCTGAAGGAAAGTGAGGCTCGTGTGGCTCCTCAAAGCGAGCGCATTTTCTTCGTATTGCCCGGCCAGTTTCTGCTGGGGTGTGCTTGATAAGACTCATCCATACGAACACCTCACACCTTTCTATAAGGCAATGATAACGCTTGATAATCTCAATTTCGTCATAATGCATACATAAATACATGCACAAATACTACAAACACACACACCGTGTATGTATATATGTATATGTATATAAGTAGTTATGCACACACATACATGTACATGTATGCAGTCATGCACGCTTATATATGGTATGCAGTCATTGTGGATAAGGGTTTATTGAAACAAATGATATCAAATTAACTTAGAAAATATAATTATTGCGAAGTAATACACATAAGATGAACAAACAATGAAACCTGAGATTCAATAAGAGCATTTCTTTCAACCCTAGAGAACAGAAAATGAATAAAAGATAAGTTGTAAAGGAAGATAAATATCAATAAATATGCTCTTGAGATTCAGTAAAGCGATGTGTTCTGACTATCGGGCCGAGGACTGCGAGACGGTGACGGCGGATGAGCCGACGAGGTGGTTTCCCTTGAACAGTTTGCAGGTGTAAGTCCCAGCGTTGTTGGCGCCGTTGAAGTTGTGGAAGACGAGGTAGGCGTGAGGCACGTGGGTGCCGCTGCCCAGAGAAAAAACGCCCATATTGCTATTCCACGAGGGAATTGGTGCTTGGGAGTCGTGCCACTCCAGCCTGTAGTGGTGCAGGTCGTCCGTGGTGGACACGTGTGCCCTGCAGTACACGAACACGTCGGCCATGGGTGCAATGGCCACTTGTGTGCCGTTGACGATGACTGCTTGATCCGAGGACGTGGAGTCCACAGGCAGCGAACAAGACAGCGAGGCCAGGAACAGCAGGACTGCGCCACTCAGGAACATGGCACTCGTCTTCAGTTGGCTGTGGCTCGCCATGGCTGTCGTGCTTTCGGAATGGATTGCGAGCGAGTTGCTTTCTGCAGAGCGCCAGCTGATGTACTAGTGCAATGGACTGAAGACCAATTGCCTCCCGTTTTATAGCGATCATGTTGACTTCGCACGACGTTTTGGCCTGGCCACAAACGTCACGGGTATCCTGTAAACGTTCTGGGAAGAACGGTATTTAAGAATACGTTTGTGTTATCTACGGTTGCTGTATCCCGTGTCTCTGAAAATCTTTATCGCAAATGATATCTTCTCTACACGCAACGCTTCGTAATGTGGACATTTTACAGACACATATGCATATATGTATACATATTTACATATTTTTTTACTTGCTATGTGCAATGTACTTCAGTTTATAAAGTGTCAAAACAGAAACCAAATTTCTCTAAATTTCTTGTTAGTTTTCATAAGCTTTACTCCCGAGATATCCGAGAATAGATCGACGCAATTATCACATATTATTCTCTTATTTTCATAAAATTCTTTTCATAGTTTTTCCAGCCATAATACTCTTCTCTTGCATTCCCAGTCGCCTCCAGGAACCGGATTCCCTTCCCAGGTCTCCTCTCGCGAAGTTTCTTGGCTGAAACCTTGCGCCTCTTTTGTGTACGTGCGCGCGCGCGTGCGAAGGTGCATGTGCCATTTTGAGAATGAATATAAATGCATGGTGTATAATGCTCAATTAGAATATATGCTTGAATATTTGACGTCTATATGCTCGATCTTGTCACTGAAGGAAATGCAAATATTTAATGATGTTAATCTAACTCCTATAAATAAACTTTGATAAGAAATCTGAGTTTGATACTTCTTATCACCAAAGTCCATTTATTGATTGACGCTGATTTAGTTATTGTAGAATTTGCAATTCTTTTTGCTGTCACGGGCAACGAAGGGTGACGGCACCAGTAAATAATAATAATAATAATAATAAATAATAGATAAATAAAAAAAATAATAAAATAAAAAGTATTCTCCTTCGCCTCCAGGAACCGGATTTAGCAAAATTCTCTTTCCAAGGCTCCTCTCGCGAAGTTCCTTGGCTGAAACTTCGCGCTTCTTGTGTGAACTTGTGCATGTGTGCATGTCTGTGTGCACTTTTGAGAATGTGAGTGTACTTGTATGACGTGAAATATTCATTTAAAATGTATGCTTTAGTATTTGACTTATTATTTGTACGCTCGGTCTTGTCACCGAAGGAAACTACAAGTCATTGATATTATGGATTTAGTTTCTATAAATATACCTTAGATAAGAAATCCGAGTTTGATACTTCTTATCACCCAAGTCCATTCACTGATAACCGCTACTCTAGAATGTGTCCATGTGTAGTGATCGACAAGTCGAAGCGGCCCCACCACGGAAAAAGTACCCGGGTGGAAATACCAGTCACCCCTGGTCATGCAATATATTACGGTGCCCCGGTCGCGGAGAGATGTCTGGAGGCCGGAAATAGATTATTTTCATTTGTGTTGGCTTATGTTACTCTTATGATTTATTGATTCTTAATTAAAACATTTTTTATATTTTTACTCGTTTACTCAAGCCGGAAATAGATTATTTTCATTTGTGTTGGCTTATGTTACTCTTATGATTTATTGATTCTTAATTAAAACATTTTTTATATTTTTACTCGTTTTCTTTTTAGTCTTCATAAGAATGAGCACATTCCGTCCCTCGGAAGGCAGTATCCTTCCTCTCGTGTTACTAATATATTAGTCTTAAAGCTACTCCGTCCTTTTTAAGTTGTTTGAAGGGGTTTTTACAGGTATCTTTTAAGTAAAACTAACTCAATGGGAGGGAAGGAGATACCGCCCTCTATTGAGCAAGGTGTCCTTCTGACCTTTTTTTTACCCCAGAGTTCCTTCGTTTTTGTATATTCGTTGCGGAGGGTGGTAATAAATATAGCCCAGGAAGCCAGGTCAAGGCAGAGCATCTCCCAGCCGTGTGACCCGGCAGTTGGATGTAGGGAGATGTTTCTTTTGTACTTTCTTGTGGTTTTGGTTGCAAGGGCGTTTTGCTGAAGGCGGTAAGACGGAATATCTTTGTAATTTTTTATTTCTTAATTAAGGCGATGTGCTCCTTTTTATGGTTTAGCTTTTAAGTGTTATTTTACTGGTTTTCTTGTTTTATTTAATGCTCGCTTGTCGTTTCTTTAAGTGAGCCTTTATCGGTTTGTTCTGTGGTGATATGTAATAAATGTAACCAAATTTAATGTTTAAGGTATCCCTCTATGTGCTCCCTCAAGTATACTTTAAGTTATATCTAAAACCTAAAGATTTCAGTTCATTTAAAATAATAATTTAAATGAAGATAAATGAGATGATAAATAAGATGAGATTTGAGAGGAAGGCAGGCGTTATTTTCCATGGTATGTCAATTCCCATGATGGTAGCATAAATGAGCTATGGAGATGAGATGTGGAAGATTCAAAACCTTGCAAGTTAAAAGACGTTGAGTGATTTCTTTTAGTTAGAATTCTAGATTTTACTTTGCATATTAAAAACCCGTAAATCTATACCTTCCATCGGCTCAGGGCCGACGCGCACTCCACCTCGGACATTAAAAACCACGCTACTCAGTGTTAACCTTTGAAACTTGGTATGGTCATCTCTTTACACTTGCACACTTGCTATCCAGTTTCATTTACCCTCTTCTAGACGCCTCTAACTTTCCAAACACATAAACTAACGTTCCTGGACGAACTAACCAGGTGGTGGCAGCAAGACTTCCATACCAATGATCGATGGTTTTTATGAGTTTTATTAGCTTGAATCACTAGAGAATCACTACACATGAATGTACGTATGGATATGCATGTGCCCGTTCATGTATTGGTTTGCGCGCTCGGGTGGGTGTTTGCGTGCACTAGTGTCTGTGTTTAAATGTCGGTCTGTTGTTTCATTTTACCATTTTCAAGCTAAATGCCATCCTTGATGTTCTCTTAGTAGTAGCATAATTGATCATTATGATGCGATCATAATGATAGAATATTTGATACAGATTTATATATTGTATATTTTGTATTTCTTTTTGCAGTCGAACATTTAGAAGTTCGCCAGTTTATGATGAACCTTTCTGGCGCGCAAAGCGTCACGGGCAATGAAGGGCGACGACACCAGTAAAAAAGAAAAGAAAAGAAAATCAATTTCCGCGCTGGATCTGGCCGTCAGCGATGTCCGTCTGAATCTCCAGAATCTTGAATGGTATTTCTAACGCATCGTATGTCGCCAAAACACTCGAGAGAATTCGAGCCAAAACGTAACGTTATAACACCTGAATAACAATATTATGCACCTCCTTGAAGCACGCCTTACCATGTTTGAAACGTGGTGCTGCAATGCGCTTCCCATAACAGCAACTAACGAGTGACGTGTTACTGTTCTTATCCTCATGATCATAATTGTTACCACGTTATTTGCAAGAATATAAAACGTCATGTCACATTTCGGAATACAAAAGCTTGTTCTAGTTCACATGAGATTTGAAAAGTGCGCGAAGGTATCTGAGGACGACAGAGCCACTGGTCTACGTTCATTTTCGGAAAGGAGCTTCGCAAGACTAAGGGATTAATAAGATGAAGTGAGTCGCAGATGAGGCAGGGATGCGCCAACGGCAGAGCAAGAGTGAAAACATTTCTCTAAAACACTGATATCCATAGACTTTCACATAATTTATGGGCGTATTATTTCGAGTACGGTTGAGGAAGAGACGGAATAGATGCACATTATATGATTAAGCCATATAAATCACCGGTCTGATTCTCTTGTTATCTGATGTCGCACACATCTCCGGGATACGTGACTTGTGGCGTTCAAAAGATAGGGTCAAATAGCTTATCTTCGCCCTCCTTGTGTTGAACGATAATTAACGCGTTAACGGAAAAGGCCTTGTGATAGGTGGGTGCGCGCCATTCTCTGTTTATTTCATATCCATTGTATCTTATGATTCGTTCATAAGTTGGTCGAGTTTGTTTAAAAGTCTGATGGTAAAGTAAACCTTCCTATTTCTGTATTGTATGAATTCATTTGTTAGCTAAGCAGTTACAAGGTGTGATGCATTTTCTACCTGAAATGTCTGCATGAAATGATGTTACAATTAATCCTGGTTTGTCTCTTCCTTTTATGTCTGTGTTTTTGATGTGTCTATATACAGAAATTAGAGGTTGGGAAGGAAAGTTATAGGCTCACTAAATGATTACATTTAATGGTGTTTTGTTTGACGCATAGACTTCTTAATAAATAAATAAATAAAAGATAAGTTGTAAATATTATATAAATAGCTGCTAATAAATATGCTCTTGAGATTCAGTAAAGCGATGTGTTCTGACTATCGGGCCGAGGACTGCGAGACAGTGACGGCGGATGAGCCGACGAGGTGGTTTCCCTTGAACAGTTTGCAGGTGTAAGTCCCAGCGTTGTTGGCGCCGTTGAAGTTGTGGAAGACGAGGTAGGCGTGAGGCACGTGGGTGCCGCTGCCCAGAGAAAAAACGCCCATATTGCTATTCCACGAGGGAATTGGTGCTTGGGAGTCGTGCCACTCCAGCCTGTAGTGGTGCAGGTCGTCCGTGGTGGACACGTGTGCCCTGCAGTACACGAACACGTCGGCCATGGGTGCAATGGCCACTTGTGTGCCGTTGACGATGACTGCTTGATCCGAGGACGTGGAGTCCACAGGCAGCGAACAAGACAGCGAGGCCAGGAACAGCAGGACTGCGCCACTCAGGAACATGGCACTCGTCTTCAGTTGGTTGTGGCTCGCCATAGTTGCTGAGTGTTTGCTAGGAATCAGGAGCAAGTGTTGTGTGGAGCTTGTGGTGCGCACACCAGTGGACTTATGAGCAGAAGCGTCAGCGCCGACCTTATATATCATTCATGTCGATTTCATATGACGTGTGGCTATGGACATCTACGTCACGGGTATCCTGTAAACGTTCTGAGAAAATAATAATAGTGTTATCAGTCGGGGGCGTGCCCCGTGTTCCGTCTCTCCATCTGGCGGGATTCTTATCACACCTCCAATCACCTTTAATATCCATGGAACTGCACTTACTTGCCCCAGTGAAAGGGTTTAAGATTGCACTTGTAGAACGTCCTCCATAGTTCGCACAGGGAGACCTATCGAACATGGACATTTCGCCGCAACGGCGTCCAGCGACAGAGGAATCCGCGGCTGGACGAAGAGAGCCGCAGTTTGCGTTCATTATAACACCATATTTACTGTTATTATATATAATGATAATATAAATGCTGCAGTTCCTATAATTACAACTAGGATAGCATTTAGCTAATATAATTGCCATTATAACTGCTGTGACTCGTTAACAATATTGTAAGTGTCACAATCAATGATTTTTGTAAATTCGGTGCCAGTACTATTGGTGATAATAGTAACACTCAAATTAGACAAAATTGGGGTAGTCAAACTCTGACACTGTGTTTGTGTTTGTGTGTACGTGTGTGTGTGTGTGTGTGTGTCTGTACAGGTCAGTGTTATTTTCCATGTTCCGTTACCGTTATCTCATCTCTGTCATGCTCGCACGTTAAATTTAAGAGGTCTGTAGAATAAATGCGATTATCCACTAATTCATTTGCAAAATAATGCATTGGGAACTTCTCTTTCGCTAGTATGACCAACAGAAAAGCTACATGAATCAAAAGCAGGAATAAGCAGTGAACATTAAAGAGGGAATAATGGCTGTTTCATATACTTTCTTTTGATAGAAAGTATGAAGTATATAAAGACTACGGTTGGTCCCGAATGGACTTCAGTACCCTGCCTCATGCAGGATGATATCGCAGGCATTGCGGCAATACTGTGCCCGCAGGGCTCGTCAGCCGCACCGCCGAAGCGCCGGTCCTCCCGAGGGCCTCCGGAGGACCTCGACGCCCGTGCTCCTTCGGTCGAGGGATTCTTCGTGGCTTTTGACCTTGGCAATGCAATATTCGGGGGAAGCTTTGCGATGGTGGCAGGAACGCCAGATTTGTTTATGATCCCATGAAAATGTTTAAGATAATTACGCAATAAAAATATTAAGGATAGAATCCCAACTGTACATCCTTCTCCAGTCTTAATCCTTTTTATGACGTCAATGATAGGCAGCGATAAGGCTGAATATGTAGGCTCCATCCTTGAAAGACAGCTCATTAAGCCATCATGCGTTAGGTATCACTTTCAAACGTATGTTACAAGCTTCATTAAGGGAAGTGCAATTCTTATATGGAGGCCCATTGGTGTTCAGTCGTTAATCCTATGAATATCATCGCATATCGATTGAAAAAAAAAATCACTAAAAAGTTTTTTCCTGTGGTATTCATGGATTGCATTCCATATTTGTTCTCTGGTTCTCACTTTGTCCTCCAGGGTGTAAATAATGTCTGAAGCGAGCGTGTCGTAGTGGGTGTGTGTTTGCATTCCTTGATCAAATGAATGTTTGTCTGGATAATCTTTGAAATTTTAGTGAGGAATGATTGCACACTTTAATATATAATACTAGCATATACAGGTAACCAAATAATAAGCTTCCTAAAAACCATATCACAGCTTTTGTTTTGGTCTCCTCTTTCTCCGTGGCTGGGGCGAAAGACCAACTGAGCGGCGCCGCTTTAGGCCGAATTTTCATCTCGCTTCCCTTCACTGGGGAAGCATCCTGCTCTGTAAACGGATCCCTGGACAGAATAGACTAGTATGACAGGCCCTTAAGCTGCTCGGATCCTGCTCTCGTTTATTGTATACTGGTTTGTGATTCTCAGAAGATGCTCAGATAAGAGGTGATAAGAGCGGGGTGGCTACCTCGTGAACTAACCTCGCTTGACACGCTGCCCATTCATGCCCAGCAGCAAGACAATGCTGCAGTGAGGTTCCCGCCCGAGACCCGCTTTCTGTCCGACCATTCCGGAAGGAGCCGCTGACGTCACTGGCATCGGCCCGGACTCGCCCCCGAGCCGTTCAGCGAAGCGCTGTGACGCCACGCGCCCTGGCGGTTGAAGGCGCGCGAAGCGAGTTGAAGACATGAGTCGGGGATGTTTTCGGTGACGTCAGACTGAAGAACGCGAGCTCAAATCAGTAATATTGTTGTGCATTTAGATATATAGATATATAGAGAAATATAGAACGATTATCAATTAAATGTGATTTATACTACTGTAATGCATTTAGATATACTGAGTATAGAAAGATTAATCAATTTACAGTTATCTCTACAGATGCTTATCTGTAGAAATTTCAAGGATAGAACGAGCTGCAGGAACAATACATTAAATCATCCCCCACGTCGCAAACGCTGATAGTCTTCGCTAAAGACACGGCTGAGGAGGAAAGCAGTTACGTCTTAGAATGCAGGCGCGGCGACCACTTTGCGTCCTGCACGACTGTCCGCAGCGCACTCCGAGGACCCAGTTCCCTTGCAGAACAGCAACGACGGCTCTCTAGCAGCGAAAGGGTGGGGTGTTTGCATTTTGAATGTGCTTTGTTTATGATAAACGGATCATTCATGAGTTAGGCGAATCCAATCCTAGTAACACACACGCAAACTGAACGCAAGCACCTCCACTGAAGACTGAGATATCTGACGCTCAAGGCCATGAACTGATCTTCCGATGTCATTGCTTGTATTATTGTAATTCGTTATGCTATCTGAACTTGTCCCTGGAACATTCTCCTTATGTAAAATGCCCGCATAAATATCACACGAATGAAATCAAGCAAGGAAATACCTCTCTCACCTGTAGTTTTGATTTTAAACGAGTCCAGCCGAGGCAATGACTGGCCGGCAGCCCTTTTTTTCTTCTTTTTTTCAAATGCTGATAAGACTCGGCTAGTGAAGATCCTTGCGGCATTAGAGAACCTCACACCTCTTGATAAGGAAAAGATAAGGAGACAGTCTAAATCGCATGGTGCGTTCATCTGAATTCCTGAACGATCTTAGTTCGAAAGGAACCGAGATGGAAGAGCCCAATGATCACCGGAAGGCATAACATAACCAGGGATCGGAACTCAAGGGCTGCCTATGACACGCCCGGCGTGGTGGAAGAAGAAAGGAAGGGGAGGAGAGAGATGTGTGTCGCGTTTCTGCGTTCATATGTTCTGCATGCATGGCATTATGTAATGCCAGCTGCAAATATTGTGTAGTTTACCATTTTTACGCAGTTAAGACTAAATGTATCAGTGTGCATGTCTAGCCATTTGAAATGAGACAGCATTATGAAGTATCAAATGCCTGATTACAAAATGAATATCTTGTGCACTTATTCACATTGTAACTTGTTACAATGGTGGTTAAAACAAAACATTCATATGAGACTGGCACGCTGCACTCAAAAGGTTGCCGACCTCTGGCATACATGCAAAGAAATGTAAATCTGTGTATCAACTTACTTGTATTTGTGTGTATAATGTGATGAAAGGGTTATGTTATACTGCTGGAGACGGTAGGATTTTAATAGAATAGTATTGCCAAATCTATGAATAGAATAAATATCCTTAGCTTAGATCGTGAGACTCAAATTAGTGTTTCTCTCAACCCTAGGAAACAAGACCAGAAACGGTGATGACGGAAAAGCAGACGAGGTGGTTTCCCTTGAACAGTTTGCCGGTGTATTTTGGTTTATCTCTTTTGTGCCTCTGATTCCCTCTCGGAACTTACATCAACTGTTATATATGTGTGTGTATTAAGTTTCCATATATATATATATATATATATATATATATATATATATATATATATATATATATATATATATATATATACATACATATATATATATATATATATATATATATATATATATATATATAGAAATTAGAGGGTGGGAAGGGTAGAGAAGTTATAGGCTCACTAAATGATTACATTTAATGGTGCTTTGTTTGATACCTCTTTCTTTTGTCTCTGATTCCCTTGGGAGTTCATCAGTTGTTATATATATATATATATATATATATATATATATATATATATATATATATATATATATATGTGTGTGTGTGTGTGTGTGTGTGTGTGTGTGTGTGTGTGTGTGTGTGTGTGTGTGTGTGTTTGTATGTGTGTGTGTGTATATACATATATATATATATATATATATATATATATATATATATATATATATATATATATATATATAGATGCGTGTGTGCGCGCGCGAGCATGTGGGTGATGCATGTCCATATATATAGAAATTAGAGGTTGGGAAAGGAAGTTATAGACTCACTAAATGATTACGTTTAATGGTGCTTTGTTTGACGCATAGACTTCTTAATAAATAGATAAATAAAAGAAGTTGCAAAGGATGATAAATATTATATAAATAGCTGCTAATAAATATGCTCTTGAGATTCAGTAAAGCGATGTGTTCTGACTATCGGGCCGAGGACTGCGAGACGGTGACGGCGGATGAGCCGACGAGGTGGTTTCCCTTGAACAGTTTGCAGGTGTAAGTCCCAGCGTTGTTGGCGCCGTTGAAGTTGTGGAAGACGAGGTAGGCGTGAGGCACGTGGGTGCCGCTGCCCAGAGAAAAAACGCCCACATTGCTATTCCACGAGGGAATTGGTGCTTGGGAGTCGTGCCACTCCAGCCTGTAGTGGTGCAGGTCGTCCGTGGTGGACACGTGTGCCCTGCAGTACACGAACACGTCGGCCATGGGTGCAATGGCCACTTGTGTGCCGTTGACGATGACTGCTTGATCCGAGGACGTGGAGTCCACAGGCAGCGAACAAGACAGCGAGGCCAGGAACAGCAGGACTGCGCCACTCAGGAACATGGCACTCGTCTTCAGTTGGTTGTGGCTCGCCATAGTTGCTGAGTGTTTGCTAGGAATCAGGAGCAAGTGTTGTGTGGAGCTTGTGGTGCGCACACCAGTGGACTTATGAGCAGAAGCGTCAGCGCCGACCTTATATACCCTGCCGACTTCACTCTTGGGGACCACGTCACAGGCGCTTCTTCGAAAAAGGTCCTGAAGAGCACGTTCTGATATTTGCTGGGCGTGTCCCGTGCATGTTTGTCGGGGCTGTTATCGCGCCTCCGACTATTCGCTTTTGATATATATGCGATTGTTCTTGCGTTGCCCAAGCATCGTGCAGATCAAGGGGCTTCTGAATTGTGCAACAAGTCATGGGGAATGACAAGAATCACGGGTAATAAGGCTTACATTCCCGCTTGAATTTGATGTCACTGACGCTTGTTAGGGGTAACCTAAGGCTCTCGAAAGCTTGAAAAATATTATCTCATACATATAAGAAAAATAGCAGTATATGTAAATTCTCGGCAGAATATAGTATAAACTCTTACTGTTATATGGAGCGATTTGAAACATTAGTATGGTATATATCTTCTAATGTAAATACTCTTTTTCCACTTTTCCAGGACGTAAAGAGTGTTATTAGAATGGCTATAGTAATCACTAACATTATTTTCATTATCCACGAGGCTATATTATCATTACTACTTTTGTTACTTTACTACTATTATTATGT
>NC_091582.1:14411653-14414153 GCF_042767895.1 Penaeus vannamei | reverse complement strand
GTGTGTGTGTGTGTGTGTGTGTGTACATACATATTTATATATAAATATATATGCATTTACATATATTTATGTATACATATATATATACATATATGCACACATGAGTGTGTGAGTGCACATACACACACACACACACACACACACACACACACACACACACACACACACACACACACACACACACACACACACACACACACACACACGTGTGTATACATATATGTATATATGTTTACCATGCTGAGCGGTATATCTTCGCAAAACCTTACTTGTCCACGGTCTATGAGCGGATGAGCAGCTTGGTTGGGCTTTGAGAAACCAGGGTGTGGAGGAAATGCCCCGCTTAATTCTTCTCACTTGAGCACCACTGGTTATTGTCTGTCCTCAATAAGAGTGTTCATGTCATTGCCCAACATTCCTGAATTCAGTCATCTCCCTATTGTAGGAAGGCACATCCCTGCAGTTCTTGTTTTCCTTCCTTTTTCACAATTGTTCTTACTTTCACCTTTTCCTTTTATAAACATGAATGTCGATGTAGCCATGGGGGCCAAATTTGTTTTTGTTATTTTTATGTGGAATTGTTGTTCTGCTGTCTAGTAATGAGCTGAATCCTGGTCTAGCCGTCCAAAGTATTGTAATTTACTTTTTGTAATATTCATTCAAATTCCCATGAAGAATTTGAATGAACTTGCAATTATCTTGACAAAATTTGACATCATTTGTGTGCTGAAAGTCTGGTTTCAGACATGAAGCACACGTCAGAGTTGCTTTTACCTAATTTTAATAAACCCTTGTTGCTACGTAGGCATTCTCTGTCTCGAGCCCAGGGTTTGTGTTTGTATTCTACGGTTGGTTTTAAAGCTAGTTGTTTTACAAAGTATGAATGTGGTTGTCACGAATACATGGTTGTGAGAGTGTGTAGCCGTTTTAATAATTTCTGCATTTTTAGTCTTTATAGTCCCAACTTTATAAGTCCCAACTCCGATGACAGCATTTATGATTGTTTGTTGAATTCGTACATTTCTATTCAACAGAATGATAGTAAATCATGCTTTACATTTATAGGTGATTTCAATGCTCACCACCGAGACCGACATGGCATTTCTGCTTTAGATTTCGCAGATGTAGTTGGGTGTGAACAGTTAGTCCTTGGTGCAACTCACAGGAGTGGCAATCTTTTGGATCTTTTACTTACATGTGAGAGGGGTAAATGATGTAGACTCCATCGCGCCAATAGGTTCTTCCGACTACTGCAGTCTAGCATTTAAGATCCAGCTGGACTTTCTTATACCAGATTTTACTCTAACTAGACAAGTCTTCTTAAAGTCTAGAATTAACTGGAATGGTGTCTACCATGCTTTTGATATCACTGGCGAAATGTTTATAATGCTGCTTGTCCTGTTAAAGCTTTGAACTTGCTATTGTTGGACATCATAACGAGGTTTGTCCCCAGCAAAACTTTTCAATCTCGTTCACATGATAAAGCATGGTTTAATAAACGGTGTCACCAGGTTTATAGGGACAAAGATGCTGCCTGCAATATCTGGCCTGGTAACCGCCTTCGTCATTGTTGGGAGAATTATGTTGCCATGCGAAACACAGCAGCTAATGGTTATAAGGAGGCTAAATCTGAATGTAATGCTCATTTCAGGGAAATTCTCTCAGAGGTTTCACAGCCTCATAAATGGTGGTCAACGCTTAAAGCATCTCTGTTTGGTCTTGAGTCCAAACGGGGCTATTGGGTTAATGGAACCTGATGATAGTGTTGCATATAGTCCATTTGAGAAAGCTACCTTATTAGCAGACTGTTTTATTTCAAAACAAAGTTTAGAAGATATTGAACTTTCCATTGCCATGCTTTAATTCATTTGTTTTCAGGTTCTCTGAAATCAAGTATCTGTAATCAGAATTAGATGAATATGGTGGAGTTGACCCTAATAGCTTGTTTCCTTTGATTTGAAAAATACTGAATGGCCAAATAGCTCCTAACTTAGCCGTAAACTTTCGCCTTTTAGTTTGTAAAAAGTCCTTTTCAGAGTGCTGGCGTTTTGGTAATGTTACCCCTATTCCCAAGGGCCCACTACAGTCTTCACCGACTGAATATAGGCCCATTTCAATTACACCAATTTTATCCACGGTTTTTTAACGTTTCCTGTACATTTAAGACCGTTTCTTCCAGAGATTCAGTTTGGTTTTAAAAAGGGACTCGGCTGCAATGATGCACTGCTTATGTTGGTGCATGAAATGCAGTCTGCTTTATTTTAAGTTACAGTCTTTGGTGTTGGTGGTAAAGTTTTAAGTACTTTAATTGAATTTTTAACTGGTAGGCAGCAGCGTTTTCATGTTGATGGTAATTTTAGCTCGTATTCCCTTTTGTTTTCTGGGGTTCCTCGGGGTAGTGTTCTTGGGCCTTTGCTCTGTATTTTTTTTATACAAGCGATATGTGGTTTGGCATTATTAATAAAATGTTGGCAAATGCTGATGATACTTCTCTCTATGC
>NC_091582.1:14404153-14406653 GCF_042767895.1 Penaeus vannamei | reverse complement strand
TATACTAAGTATACTCGGTGGTTGCTGCAGTCCCAACGGTCCCCCTTCCCCTTCCACACTCCTCAACAGGTCAGGAGGAACGGAACCGGACCGCCAGATGTCAGCCAGGACATGTAACCCCCGTGGCATAGGTTCACCACCAGCCTTTAACAGTTCAGCTGGTATGCCGCAGATACCCGCTGCTTTACCACTCTTCAGCTTGGAAATCGCCCCCCTAACTTCAGTTAGGGAGGGAGGGTCCTCACTGATGGGTGGATCCGGCAGCGGGATCTCGACACTACCCGCATCCAAGTTAACTGTTGGTGGGTCAACCTGGTACAGCTGCTCAAAATTCTCAGCCCAACGTTCCCTCACCGCAACAGGATCTGAAACGATCTGACCACTTACTGAGCGAACTGCTGTCACCTGTGAAGAGGGCTTGGAGTTCAGCTTTCTCAGGGCTTGGTATGCAGGACGAAGGCCATTTACTAAGAAATGACCTTCTACCTCCTCTGCAAGACTCCTAATAAACTGTTCCTTGTCCCTTCTTAACAGGGACCGAGTTCTGCGCACATGCGAACGGTGCAATTCCCGATCCCCTGTCAGACGAGCCACACAACATGCATCTGTGGCTTCCAGTGTCTCCTGCGAGATGGAATTCTGTACTGCTCTCGGGCGTACACCAATCGTATCTTGAGCTGCATCAAGCATTTCACGCTTAAAGGTATCCCACAGAAGAACAGGGTCTGTCAGACTGCCAAGCATTGCGAAACGATCAGAGATATTGCCTCAGCAAACCCACGGGCACACTCTCCCTCCCTCAGCCTGTCCAAATGAAACACCCTAGGGTGATCATTTGACCGCTGGGGAGTTTTGAAGTGGACCCGAAGGGTAGCCACAACCAATCTATGGTCAGTACCACAGAACTCAGCACTCCTGTACGCCCTGCAATTCTGAAGGATCCTCCAACGAATGCTAACGAGTATGTGGTCGATCTCCTTGGCTGCATTACCCGCATCACTGTACCATGTCCAGTGATGTGGGTCTCGGCGCTGGTACCAGGAGCCAGAAATCCTCAATTTCTGGGACCTAGCAAAGTCCCGGAAAAGGAGGCTATTCTCGCTACCGGCATCAGCTCCTGAACCATGAGGACCGACAGACATCTCATAGCCAGCTCGATCACAGCCAGATACCGCATTGAAGTTGCCCAGAACAATGCGAATATCTCGCCGGGGACATCTGTCTACCACAGATGTAAGTTTGGCGTAGAACATCTCTTTCACGTCAAGTTTACAAACATTGGTAGGAGCGTACACAGCAATAAGATAGCTTCAATCTCAATACCATTATACGCTCATCAACAGGAGTAACCTCTACTACCGAGGGCTGGAGTCTGCTGGAGATGGCAATGGCTACTCCCTGGAGATGGTGGCCGTCGCTGTGGCCCGACCAGTAATAGGTGTAGCCACCTACACAGGTCATGTCGCTGCCAGGCCTCCTCACCTCCGAGAGAGCAGCCACCTCAACTCTCAGCCTCCCCAGTTCCCTCGACAGTAGAGGCAACCGATCATCCTGACGCAAAGAACGGACGTTCCAAGCCCCCACCCTGACTTCCCGCCTGAGGTTCAACCTCTGGCAGCCGCTCCGGGTGGATGCCACCTCTGCCACCCCCACCGACGCTGCCCCATATAAAAGGGGGTGGCGGGCTGCGTGCCCCATCATCCACCTGTGGGGTTCCCAAGGGCTTTCCCCCATAAGCTTCACTCTGGGCTGGCGGCCACCATAGCGCAGGCGGGACGAGTAGTTCCCGTTCCCAGCCTTCCCTGCAGCAGTCGCCCTCCCAGCAGGGCCCACAGTCCATACATTATATATATATATATATATATATATATATATATATATATATATATATATATATATATATATATATATATATATATATATATATATATATATATATATATATATATATATATATATATATATATATATATATATATATATATATATATATATATATATATATATATATATATATATATATATATATATATATATATATATATATATATATATATATATATATATATATATATATATATATATATATATATATATATATATATATATATATATATATATATATATATATATATATATATATATATATATATATATATATATATATATATATATATATATATATATATATATATATATATATATATATATATATATATATATATATATATATATATATATATATATATATATATATATATATATATATATATATATATATATATATATATATATATATATATATATATATATATATATATATATATATATATATATATATATATATATATATATATATATATATATATATATATATATATATATATATATATATATATATATATATATATATATATATATATATATATATATATATATATATATATATATATATATATATATATATATATATATATATATATATATATATATATATATA
>NC_091582.1:14384153-14391653 GCF_042767895.1 Penaeus vannamei | reverse complement strand
TTTTCTTTTCTTACTGTTACATTTATAATTGTATGTCCCATAAAAAGCTGGGGCTATGACATCCTGATAATTTTGGTTTAGGATATAAAAGAAATTTTCCTACTACTTGAAAAAGAAAAAGGAAATCTAGAAACAACATATGTTAAAAGACTACTCTGAATTACCCTAACTTCATTCTTACCTAAAGCCGTTAGTTATTAATAATAATGAAAATCTATTTTAAAATTAAAATTGGAATTCACTTTACTATTTAAGAAATTGATTGCGTTTAAATCTAGCTCTCTTTTTTCTGTTATAACAAATGATTAAGTTCCATTCCCTTATCAAACTAACTGGTTGTTTATTATAACACTTATGCTGAGTATTTTGTATTGTAATCTTGAGTATCATTTTGGGTGATTTATTCTGTGGTCTTTAACCCACTAACAACGGGTGTCCCACATATGAGACACCCAAAAAAATAAACGTTGCCGGGCATCCCGCCAGTGTGACGCTGCATCGGGGCTTGTGCTCCGACACTGCAGCGGGCCACAGCCAACCAGCGGACAGAGTCCGGGGCAGCTCCGGCTGCCAATTTTGTTTTTGGAAAAAAAATTTAAAATTTATATCTCACTTATCCACTCACCAAACTTTTTAAAAAATAACACCACATATACTCTATAGCAATACTTATACTAGACATGATTCGATTTTGAAATTTCCTCTTGGTTTAGTGTAAAAAAATAATAATAATAATAAAAATAATAATGTTCGTTGTTATGAATATAAAATATGATATATGGAATTTTATCACCTGAAATGAAAAATCAATTGTCTCTAAAATCGCAAATTTATTCAGCTTTCAAATGATGCAAACCCCATTAGAATCGCCCATGTAGTTATGGAGAATTTTTTTAAAATGTTGACAAAGGTGTAGTTTTGAGATATCAGGCTTCGAAGTTCAAGATACTTTTTCCTCAATTTGTGTGTGTGTGTGTGTGTGTGGGTGTGCGTGTGCGTGTGCGTGTGTGTGTGCGTGTGTGTGTGCGTGTGTGTGTGCATGTGTGTGCTTTTTTAGAATTCTTATCTCCGCATCAATCTTGCTGCATTCTATGGCATTCAAATGGTATTCTGAAGTATAGCTGGTACCTAGTTCCCACTTTTGCAAGGTACTAATGGCAATTACTGCACATGATTGTAGAAGTTGCTGTCCTGGCTGCCATCTGGCAGTCCGGTTCCATTCCTCCTGACCTGTTGAGGGGTGTGGTCATCCCTCTCTGGAAGGGGAAGGGGGACCATTGGGACTGCAGCAATCACCGAGGCATCACACTGCTCAGTGTACCAGGCAAGGTTCTTGCCCACATCCTTCTGAGACGTATCAGAGACCATCTACTGAGGCACCAGAGACTGGAGCAATCCGGATTCACTCCTGGTAAGTCCACAATAGACCGTATCCTCGCGCTTCGAGTCATTGTAGAGCGCCGTCATGAGTTCGGGCGTGGGCTGCTTGCAGCCTACATCGACCTCAAGAAGGCGTTCGATACGGTGCATCGGGAGTCACTTTGGGAGATCCTGAGGCTGAGAGGAATACCAACAAGGATTATTGGACTAATAGCAAGCCTGTATACTGGTACTGAAAGTGCTGTAAAGTGTGGTGGGGGCCTGTCGAGCTTCTTTCCTGTTAGTTCAGGAGTGAGGCAAGGCTGTGTCCTTGCACCAACTCTTTTCAACACTTGCATGGACTGGATACTGGGCAGAGCTACTGTTCAAAGTCATTGTGGGGCAACGCTGGGCAATATCAAGGTTACAGACCTTGACTTTGCTGATGACGTTGCCATTCTATCTGAGTCTTTGGAAACCCTAGTGGCGGCTCTCGATGCATTTAGCAATGAAGCGAAGCCCCTGGGTCTAGAGGTCTCCTGGACCAAGACCAAGGTCCAGGAATTTGGGGACTTGTTAGGAGAACCTGTTCAGTCGGTACGTGCTTGCGGCGAGGACATTGAAGTCACAGAGAGCTTTACATACCTTGGTAGTGTAGTTCATAACTCTGGGCTGTCAGACCATGAAGTCAGCAGACGGATTGGCCAGGCAGCAGGGGTCATGAGCTCGCTCAACAAGAGTATTTGGAGATGTCGGTACCTGTGCAGAAGGACCAAGCTACGGGTTTTCAAGGCCCTGATAATGCCAGTTTTGCTATACGGTAGCGAAACCTGGATATTGTCCTGTGCCTTGGAGGCTCGTCTTGAAGCCTTTTGTAATAGGTCCTTGCGCCAGATCATGGGGTACTGTTGGCGGGACCATGTGTCCAACCAACGGTTGCACCGTGAGACTGGCACAAGCCCTGTTATCTGCACAATCCGTGATCGCCAACTCAGGCTATACGGCCACCTGGCTCGCTTTCCTCAGGATGATCCTGCCCATCAGGTCGTCTCTATTCGAGACAACCCTGGATGGAGGAGGCCTGTGGGACGACCGAGGAAGTCATGGCTTGGGCAGATCGACCAAACCTGCCGTGAAGAACTAGAGATGGGCCGAGTCCCTGCCTGGCTCTAGCCATGAGGGATCCTCGTAGGTGGAAGCGAAGGGTGGATGCGGCTATGCGCCCCCGTCGGCGTCAGCCCCCGTCGGCGTCAGCCCCCATGATGATGATGATGATTGTAGAAGTACCGCGTATCATCACAGGCTTCGCAGTGCCTCATGAAGCATTTCATACAAATAAACAACTACTGCAGCTGTGATTGAGATATATTTCTCCTCATATTATGTTTATTAGTTACAGGAATAACATCTATCATTAGTAGTGTCCTATTAGTGTGTGATGAGGGCACATCAGGGTAGGTCTATGGGATGGTGTCGCGCCAAGGCATGGGACGCGCAGCCTCTTGCTCTGGCTCTCTCATGGTGACTGCCCACCTTGTCTCTTAGTCATGGCTGTCAGCTGTGCCATAAGCAGAATTACCAGCTAGCTACCAGAGAATACCAAAATAGATTGAAAAATTTAGTCATAACTCCTTTGTTTTTACATATTTAGTAGAAATATTACATCACGGGATTGCCAAAGCCTACTGGATTGTAGATTTTTTTTTCTTCAAATTTTTGAGTATTTGTTAAAATATTCATCAGAAATTCATCATGACGGTCCCCTTAAAGGGCTTAAGTCTACTGGAGATGATTGTTGCTATCCCCAGGGAATAGTGATGACTAATGGTGTCAAACAAACAGTACCAAGTGATACCAGCTGCCTAGTCATGCTGCTGCTAACATGACATGTACATATGTATAACTATACATATGTATATATATGCATGTATATATATACATATTTACACATGTGTATATATATATGTATATATCTATAGATAGACAGATAGATAAATAGATAGATTTAGAGAGAGAGAGATTGATATAGGTATATGTATAAACATATATACATGTACATGTGTATATAGGTATACATATACATATATATTAACCCCTCTGCACTGATGATGGCTATGGCTGTCATGACATAACAGCCTATGACGTGTAAACACATGACTAAAAGTGGGTTAGTCAGTGTCTCATATGTGTGACACCCATCATAAGCAGGTTAATAATAATAAGTGATCATAATATTGATAATAATAATAATCATAATATCAATAATAATAATAATAATGAACATAATAGCAGTCAATATCATAATCATAAACATAATAATCAATATAATAATAATATCAATAGTAATAATAATAACAATTATTATCATCATCATTATTACCCTGTAAAATTCACACAGCCCTGATCCAGTGCATCACAATATTTTTTTTTTCTTTCCCTCTAGTATCACATGTATCTCATGCTCATTCCATCTCACTTTAATCCTCCTCTCTAAAACTACATTTTGCTGTCTACAAATATAACAATATTCAAAGCGTAAGTCTTAACCCTACGATCTGGGTTACATTACGGTCCCGACATGGAAAAATCAGGGTTAAGGACTGGGTGACGTGAACATGCCGTCAACAGGTAAAATGCCCACAGACCGGGTGATGCCAACGTGTCGTCATGAGCAAAGGCCAGGGTGAAGGAAAAGACTCATCATGAGTGCACAAACCTCTTGGAGTGTGATCTGACTCATTTGGCACTTAGAAGGGGGCTTCAGCATTATTCCCATTGATAAACAAATGTGGAATGTAAAGTGCGTAAGCAGTGATTGGAAGAGTGCTGGCTCCAGAGAGGATGCCATTTAAATGCACACTGTATTCCTGGCTGCTGTGACCACTAGCTCAGGTTGTATTACGGAAAATTGAAAATTATGAAAAAATAATATATATGACACAAATGTTACATATTTCTTTCTTGATCTGAGGTATTCAATTCATAGAAAGATGATATGAAGTCTGTGCAAGGAAAATAAGCTATTTCCATCTGGATAAAGCAAATCAAAAGACAAATATGGGCATTGGAAAACGTCAAAAAAGCTATTAAAGTTTATACAAGATAACTTTTCAAAAAGTCAAAGAGCATATTTCTAGAAACGATGGATCAACAGATAATGAATATATTCACCTAAAGTTTGACTACCTAAAGACACATTGCACAAGTTTTGTAATCCACACTTTTTTTTCCCTTTTTCATTAGCACTTTATCTCATGTATTTCTGAAGTGCAATAAGTAAGAAACAAACAAACCCAATTATGCAAATATTATTAGCAATCCTAGATACATTTTTAAGCTGTTTTGTGTATTTGGAAAAAGCTTTACATGGTGAAGATTTTATAAACTATTCAAATATATAGATGCATGCAAGCAAACAAAATAACTAAAGCACAATTCACATTTCTTATCCTTTTATAATCCAAATCCCTTAAAAATAAAAGAGAAATAACAGAATAGATGAATTAGAAATAAAAATATTTCAGGGTTTCCTTTACTGACAATTCATCTGGATAATGGATAAGACAACACTGTGCACAGGTCATGCAGTCCTGAATGCAAAACTTAATGACACAAAAGCCTTACAAACACTCCAGAGACTTGAAGAAAAAAAAATCTAAAACACTGGATTTGGATAAGTTATCCAACATAAATGCTTTTTGTAATGGAAGAATTGGAGGAAAAAAGAAAGAAAAAAACACTACCAAATGCCAGAGCTCATTTCTGTAAAAGAATAATGACAACAATGTAAAACATACTGGTAGTGGGCAAAGAGACCGGTACACTTGGTGGGGGATGCCCAGACAGGTTCTTGAAATTGTAAGGGATCTGCTGGTAGCCTGGCTGTGGGGGAGGAGACGGTGTGCGTGATCTCTTCATGGAACCCTGTAAAAAGTTTGAAAGTTGGAATTTAGGTGATCTTTGTGAAAATTAGGTTCTCTCTAGTTCAAGACCTTAGAGTTTAAAGTTTAAGATGGCAAGGGTCTGAAAACCTTTGATACTATAAAATATGCACTACATACCCCATTCTGTCCAATGAGTTAGCAGATACTGATTAAAGAACATGTGATTCTAAGAAAGCATTCTATACAAAACAGCAATTTTATCTTATCTTAAGTGAAGTTGATCTTAAAAACTACATTAGGCATCAACTACAATGGAGTGGGAGCAAAGAAGGGCTTGTAGTTGCAAACTGATCAATTCACTAATTTTTAAATTATGAATCAGCTACTGAAGAACAAACTTCCTATAAGAAATCATGTTATTAATAGACATTATCTAAGTTACTTGTAAGAATAACAAAGAGAACAATACAAATATAACTAGCTAGCAAAACAAAAATTATTTTCTTTTATTTCAGTATCAGCAAATTATGTCACACCAATTATTAGCATTGATTTTTAAAGAATTAATCAAACATACACATGAAAAAACAATACAATAAAGAAACATTGTCGGTAAACTTTGCATTTTTTGCATTTCCTTGTTGTACTTGGGTTTTGTTTCACTGATGTCATATATATACTGTCACTGAACTTTTGTTTAATCAATTTTGTTTACACATAGAGGGCTTAACAAATTCTTAGACATCAACAAGTAAATTGGCAGAACTAAACTATTTTTACCCGTTTACCAAATCCTTTGCCTTTTTTCAGATTTTTTATTTACTTCTAATACTATCATCATTGACATTATTATTATCTTAATTATCATTATTATTGTCATTATTATCATTACTGACAATACCATTATCATAACCTTATTAACTCATTCACATGGCATACTAAGCTACATGCCATGGATCATGTACAGTCTCAGGAGAAAAATTAGAAGTGTGGGAACATGTTTTTTTTTATGATAGTAAAAAGAGCATTCAAGCCTATTTTTGAGCAGATGACTGCAGTTAGGGCCAAACAAGAAAAAAGCTGTAATAAATAGATTTTTATGACATTTTTACAAGGTGTCTTAGCCCAACTTAGGTGCCATTAAATTTTGGTAGTGATCCAGATCATGATCCAGATCTAGGAAGTTTTTAAATGATTGCATCACATTTACACCTCTTACCATGGCAATCCTCTTGTAACTATCATCATTATTAGTATTACGAAATAAGAACAAATTTTTGGCATTTGAATTATTATTACTATCCTATTGCCTTGGTGGAGGGTTGCACTCTAAGTGCTTCTAGTTACAGATGAATCAGGTTTTTCTTAACATCCCATATTTTGTATCTGAAGCCTAAAATTTAACCAAATGTTGCAAGGATGTCAAGAACACATGTTATTTGCTGACTGCCTTTTTGTTTATTGATTGTCTATATAAATAGATGGCTCCAAAAGGAGTCAATTACTAGTCCTACCTACCTCACCTGTCTACCCTTTTCCTTGATTTTCAGGGAGATTTTCTTTGGCTTTTATGGTTTTCAATACTGTTAACATTATAATAGCCATAATGTCAACAATACTAACAATGTTGATATTAATGGCATTAGAAAAAAAATCAAAGAAAGAGGAAATCAGCTGAAGATATATAGGGTTCCTATTGATTCCTTAGTGGCTGAGCACTTGTGGCACCATCTATGTACAAATAAAATTCACAACAGAAAACAACAATAGACATTGTGATTAACCAACACCATTGGGTTCATTTCAAGTTAGGCTAATTATATAAAATAAAAAAATTCAAGCTTGACTTCAACTATTTAGTCTCATTCATATTTTCTCCCTCCCTAAATTCTATATTCAATTCTTTGGTATTTTGGGAATACTGAATTCTGAATACAAAACCTTTACATGCTTTAACTTACAGGAGGAATGAGTGGTTGAGGTTGTGCCTGTGGTACTTTGTATGCGTGAAGCGGTAATGTGCTTCGGCCAGGCACAAGATTTGATTGGAACAACATCTGAGGATGGCCAGTCATCGGAATTCCATGGGGGTATGGGGGTACCATCATCTCGCTGAGTATGGGACGTAAAAGGACAAGGTGTTACATTTTTAAGTCACTTATTAGCCCTTAGCCTCTAGATAATGTGGGATTCATATCATGACTGACTTGGTTGTACCTCCAGATGACAGATCATTTACGTCATGGCTGACCTGGGT
>NC_091582.1:14351653-14376653 GCF_042767895.1 Penaeus vannamei | reverse complement strand
ATTCTGTTGTTGCTGAGCACGCTTTCTGGTTGCATCCTCATTCAAGACAACCTTTAGGTCCTGAAACAGTTGATGCTTTTGGTTTTTCAAGTCAGTAAGACCTTGTTCCATCTTCACAATTGTGTCTCTAGTCTCCTCCAATGTCATGGCATGTTGCTTTTTTCTGTTCTCACGCTCTTTACGGAGTCTTTCTTCTTCTGCATCTGCTTCTTGTTCTGATGGTGAAAAGGATATATAAATATCTACATGTCTGTATATGGTTATGAAACATATATTTTCTGGTGATGAAATTGAGCTCTTCAAGTGACAGCAAGCAAAACTTGCTTTTGTTAGGTCAGAAAAATCATTCATTGTTAGCTGGCTGTTATGCAGTCTTTTGGGGGTATATAATAATGAAGATAATACAACAGAGGTCAAGAGCATCCAATGCCACTTATCCACTTACCTTCTTTCTTCCTCTTGCGGTCTCTGATGATATGAGCTTTCAAGGATTCCCACATCGCACGACTCATCTTTGGTCTTTCTAGCAACACCACAGGGGGGTACCGTCGGTCACCCCCCTCCCCTCCTCGACCTCGTTTCTCAGCCTCAGCAAACTTTACCATGGCATTTGGTGCCTACCTTACATCAATGCCTGCAAAATAAGATGTAAATGTCCGACTTTTTTACACTGAGAAACACATACTTTATACAGAACATGCAATCCTACCAGATCAGGATACAGATTTAACTTAATTGTTCTACATGAAAACATGAAGGCGAGTAGAAATACAAAGTGAAAAAAAGTTTTTAATCACAGTTTCCCTACAACAAAAATTTGATTATCCTTCCAAGGTCACAGTGGAACCACAGTGAATTAACTGGGACACAGCTGCTTAGTTTACTACTGCTATCCAGCATGAACTTCTTTTGTACAGTAACTTTCCTTCCAAGGGCTTATGTGAAGTAACAACTGAACATTTTTAAAAGGGAGAATTAACTCATAAACCATCTCTCTAATATGAGTAAAAAAGGAAATCTGAAAATAATCCCCCAAAATTTATCTATTTCGATTTTCCGAAGTCAAGTTATCTTTTCCCGCGAAAAAACAGAACCCAGATGTGTGATGTCAATTCCAGAACACGATCACAGCATTTGCTGCATTCAATACATTGTACATGGCGGGCTCACTACAAGACTACAGCGGCAGTGAAGTTTCATCAAATCATTCTGACAAGGACATTGGTATATGTTCTTCAGAGGGTGCCTACGTCTTCAAAGAGTTGGAAGAAGAGAAATATCTAGGATTGTTGGACCGTACATGCACGAGCCCGATGCTGTGGATGTTATGGGAGTTGTGCCAAACCAGCCAGACATGGAGTGGCGTCATGACCCGAAGAGATTGAATGAATGGTAATTTTAATTATTTTTTATAGGCAAACGTGTGATCCCACTTCTGTATGGTACAAAATTTCTGCAGGCTTAGCTATCTCTTGTCTGCACCCGTGGCGCAGGCCTACATCCATTCGCGAGTGGTGGGGCATCAGTATTTATTTGTATTGTGCTTTTTGGGGTGAACCTACCCTACCTGTGTAGCAATACATGCACACTTGCAATGCATTCGGCACACTGTGTTGTACCCACGCAATGAATGTTTGCTACACCGCCAACCAAAAGCACTCTTTCAGAGTTTGTTTTGCTCTGTTATGATCATGACAAATATAAATTGGAAATGGCCTACTGTTTTGCAAATCCCATGTCGTAAGTCATTTTGTTCGCAAAGCAATCGGGCTTGAAGTGTTTCAGGCAAAGTACGCTGGTTGGCACAGGCTGAAAGTTGCTCCGCTTGGCATGCACAAAACATGTCCACTTCCTTACTCTGTCGCGGTCTTTTGGCCATTCAAATAACTGGTGACATGAATGGGAACAATGAATTGCTACACAACGCCACGGCATCCTTTGTTACAAACTTTAATAGCTTGAAACAATTTTGTGATATCCTTGACTCGTGGTGCACTGTGTGTATCACACTATTCAACAAGATCCTCCCTGGTCCTGGGAATGACATCACAACCGGGGATTGCCGAAGACCGCCAAGTTTTGCATCTTTGTTTCTAAGGGCGTTGCTATAGGATTTCTGGGGATACCAGAGGGACTCTTCGAATTTTTTTTTGCATGAATAGGCTAAGCATACAATATTGAACAATATTCAAAGAAAAAACAATGCACGATAATTACTTCACATAAGCCCTTAAATGATTTGTAGCAGGCCCTTGGCCCTACCTTAAAGGTGCTAGAATTTTCTGTATGGTACTCATTCTGGCAACTACTGCCAACTATCTAGCATTTCTGGAAGGTCAATTGCTATGTAAAGCTAATCCTGACAAGTAAACATGTCATGACTCGTCATGAAGGCTAAGTTTCCCATGACAGCTCTAGCTGTGTCCATCATTAAAGTGTTAACCAGGCCTGTGAACCATTTCTGCACAGAGTTCCATGGTGTATCCCTCACTGTAGGAGGTAGATTATGGCCAGCCAGCAGAGAAAAGCACTACTCAGCTGAAAAATTAAAATGAAACTTATTGTGAACTGCCATTATAGCATCAAGTGAAAAAAAAAAAAATGAAAAAAAGACATCAACTACCCAGAGAGATAGTGGAAAGTCTCCTCAACTAAAAAAGTTTATTATCATTTTGATACAGTACATCATATAAAGAGGAAAATGACAAAAAAAAAATTTGCATGAAGAATATCATTGCAAAGAGAAGGTAAGGAGTGTTCATATGGGCAAGGCCCACAAGCCACAAACATGGGAGAGCCGCCACTCAAGTAAGCTTAATAACTGGAGTTTGGTCCATGTACTAGCCAGGAGGCACCAGGATCCAACAGGTTAACATGTCACTCCCATCAAACATTACCACACTGTAGCTGGTAGTCCTTCTTCATCTCCAACAAGCAGAGGGTGTTTGTATGACTATACCCATGCCCTCTTACCTCATCGAAAATGACAGTTCTCTTCCACTAACCATTAACTGCAACAGGAGCAAGATAGTCCTTCATATCCTAAATTGTTGGACAGTAACTATCCAAATAATCAAGCACAGCATGATGTATAAATTTGTCCCTCCCACTGAAACTGTGGAGACTAGAATTTAGTTTGATCTTGTCGGCAAATTAAGCAAAGGTTCTGGAGAAGACAGTTTTCTCTAAGAAGTTGTTTTACAAGGTCATTAAAATCTTATTCTTATTGACTAAAAATTAATACAGTTGAAATAGCATGTGTAAAATATGTCTTCCGACTATGCAATGGCTCTCCTGAAGTTTTACATACTGTCTCACCAGCAACTGACAAGTATTATCATCCACTGCAATATTCATTCCTTTCAAATCTTTGTACCTTTATCGTGCAATACTTCATACATCGACTCCACTAGATAATCCTCAATAAAAGTTAAATATAAGCCCTATTCAATTACCCCAATCCCCTTTATAAGCTCACTTTTTTATTTCTTTTTTTCTTCAATTTTTTCCAAAAACAATTAAATTGTTTTGCTTGCTCTGGGACACAACACTGTGGAGGTGACTTAAGATATTCTAGATTGGTCCAAGGGGCATGCAATCGTTTTGTTCTTGTGACTCATATCTTATTCCTAAGTCAAGTTATATCCTCATCTTCGGCAACTTTCATGTACCAACTTGGCCCACAAAGTTTCAGTTAGAAATCTTAGTTGGTAAACAGTTCAAATACATCCAACTCTAGTATTAGTTGGAAAGTTTTGAATTCCAGCATTTTTCACCTGGGGACAACCCCCCACACCTGCCTCCCTCGAGAAAGTTATCACTTATCTGGAAATGGATGAGAAAATATAACTTGTCAGGCATAATGTCTCAGTCTTCCATTTTCTCTCTCTCTCTCTCTCTCTCTCTCTCTCTCTCTCTCTCTCTCTCTCTCTCTCTCTCTCTCTCTCTCTCTCTCTCTCTCTCTCTCTCTCTCTCTCTCTCTCTCTCTCTCTCTCTCTCTCTCTCTCTCTCTCTCTCTCTCTCCTTTTCTCTGTAATCCTAATTCTGAGTTCTAAGTCAGCTTTTAGTTACTGACTTCTTGCCTCATTATATGCTGCCTCCACTGTCATCCTTAAATTTCATTTGTTTTGAATCGCAAGAACAGAATGAATGCACACCCTGTGGACCAATCTAAAATATCTTACGTCTCCTCCACATTGTTGGGTCCCCAGTGAAGCCCAACAATTTCATTGTTTTTGGAAAAAATAACACTCATTTTTTGCAATCTTTAATTTCAGAAAATAATGAGACAAAAGCTAAAATAACCCTATTTTATGGAGGTTTTCTTCTTTATCCTTGCTATATCTACGCCCATGAAACTTGGCACATAGTAAGAAGTGCCCAAGACCTCTCTGGTCCCAGATTTTTAAGTTGCTGGCCCCTTGTTAACCCTGCTTTTTGGGGCTTAAAATCACAAAAATCTTGATTTTGGCAAGATGTCAGAGAACCCTGATGTTCCCTATCCCAACAAAACATGTTCCTTTACAACACCTTTCTAACAGGTGGTCAATCATCTCTCTATATCATTCCATTCTCAGAAAATCTTGCTTCTAAATATGGTTGTACCCCTGTATATATGCCTATTACCTTTAGGCAATTTGGGACCCCTCTATATTTCGGCCTATACCAGGCTGATTGCAATGATACTTGGCATTCTTGATGATTGGCCCAACTACACCTAGGACCCAAAGCATCAATTTCCTATCTAGTCGCAAAACCTGTTTCGTAGGACCAGAAAAATCCGCAAATTTTTAAAAGTGTATTACTGCACTGGCCCAGTAGTGTCAGACGGAGATTCCCAAACATTTTTTTACATACATTTGGGGTAGTGCTCACTTGTTTACCAGTAGATTGGAGCTTACTGGAGGGACAACCCCACACCCCTCGTTTATGAGATTTAGGGGAGGATAAGAGTTTGAGTTGTTGGGTTTCCAGTGCACTGGCCAATGCAGTGATAAAATGTACCAATAGCATTAGTGAATTATCCAACAATGTATAATAATGACTATACACAAAGATAAACAATTTCTTGTGTTTCACCACAAATACTTGGAGGGTTTTATGTATTCCACTGCAAGAGTGGGGGCTGGCAGTCCCCCTATGGAGAGGGTTGCAAGCAGCCGTACCCCCGCAGTAGACAATATGACTGATATTTTAACACACAATTTCCCCGGTACTTTTCAATCCCTCCCCTGCTATCAAGGCCAAGAACATGAGGGATTGGGGAGTTTGCATGCAGTAATTTTTATATATTTGGAAACTAGGGAGTAAGAGGAATCAATCAATACCAAAATCATTGTGATCTATAACCTATTGTATGAAATTACTCCCTAATTGTGTGAGGGTGTTGTGAACAGACAATATTCATATCATCAGATTTATTCTCGTGCGATTCCGTAGCAATCACAGCCGACGATTTTAATGTGTTAAGTCCTGTTAGCAGGGGAAGGCATGAAGTATATCAGTGAAAATATTTGGTAAAACTGGTTTGAATAAGAAGAATTGCGAACAGAAACATGTAAAATTAGCACAAAAAACACTAAAAATCGGCTAATGAAACTCTACGGACATGTCCGCTACCTTCAAAAGTCTACGCACCAACACGCCAGAGTTCTAAAAACTCGACAGGAATCCAACCCATCTTTTGGCAAAATCTACAGGGTTTCACACCTTCCAAACCCCCCAAAACGCCCTAACCTCTAACCCAACCAAATCTACTAATTTACGGTGCCGTGACTAGGTGTTCCCTTCGGGCACTGCCTGATGGGAGGGTCAATGGGGGGCAATCCCCCAAACACCCTACGGGATGCATTCTCTTCACCTCGGTATATATGGCAAGATAGAGCTATATCCATACTGTAAACAATAAACCAAATACCTTTATATATTGAAAGACCGTACTGTCAATTTTCCTTCGCTTCTTTCGGTCAATTGGTCAGTCTATTGTGGATGTGATCGCTTTATTTTTATCACTTTTTGGGGGATTTGGGGTACTTGATGGCCTCAGAAATCAAACTGCGATAGTTATTAAGGTCTTTTTCTTCTTCGTTTCCACTGTATAGTCTTAAGAACAACCTACGATCGATGTAACATCAAAAACAAAACATTTCTCGCTGGCTTCCTGCCACCGACTGCCCGAGAAACATCCTGTCAAATCTGGCGGCAGAAACGCGCAAAAGGGTCTTCAGACCGATTCCCTTAAATCACTACTTAATAAATCTTGAAACATGAAAGTGAGGTATAACAACATTAACAAAGGCCTTTGAAAGCATGTATGTGGAACAGCAGTCACTGATAATTAGCCAAATATCGTTTTGACAACGGCATAGTATTACATGAACTACTTAACAGAGCGCAAGAATGAGTTGACTGGTCACAATTTTGCTTGCATTCACGATGTCAACATGGCGAGGGACTTAGAAAAAGATAGGTCGTGTTTGTCTCTTCTCTGTCATGTAACTCCTTTATTTTCAATTTGCGCACCTCATGCCATAGATAAAAAGTGTCTCAGTTTACGTCAAGGTAACCATTCCACATCTTTTTCTTTAACTCAACTCCTGATTGTTATCCACTGTAAATTTCCCTATTTTGCTGTATCTTTGTTGTTTGACTCAATTTCTTATGCTTTATAAGATGGCAGTGTCAATTTCCTCCTTTCTCTGTGCATTGCTCTCAGTAACATTGACCTTAGACATACCAAGAAAATAGTAGACATAAGGCGCTTTTTCCGGTGACTACACTAGAAAGCCTTGTTTTTTTCAGTACTTAGTGCAATATCCTCATTAACATTATCAATGTTACCAATAATACTCCATACAGTGTAGCATCAAATTTGAATTTCCCATTTCTTCCAGTTTCAAAACAGGCAGAGGTGCTCCGGTCACTCATCAGCCAGGTGCAGTTGTTTATATATGACCCCGCCCCCATAAATAGGGGTGGAGTCATAGGAAACTGTAGTACTACAGTTCCTTGACGGCAGAAAAAAGGCCAATATAAATGAAAGTCAGTGTTGCATGTATGCCATCTGAATCCAACAATGATATCTTATATAGCATAAAAAACAGAATAAGAAACAATATAGTGTCTTCATATTTGCCATGAAATGACGAAAATGTCCACTGCATATCACTACTATATAACAAAGTCCACAACACACTCACAAAGCCAGAGTTCTTAATATCTGTTTTCTATAGGTTGGCACAGTGATAATAAATGGGGGGGTACTGGGGGGTTTGCCCCCCTGGGTAATTGGTAAAGACTGCGATGCACCCTCGCACACACCAAGTCAAAAAATTTGATTTCTGCAGAAAATCCAATGATTTTATCGATTTTCAGCGTTGTTTCTTCAGCGAATTAATAATTCAGGAGATCGAGTACCATTTCTCCATCGACGATCTTGATTTGATAGTCCCGTTAGCAGGGGAGGGCATGAAGTATATCAGGGAAATTATGGGGTAAAACAGGCTTAAATAAGAAGAATGAAGATCAAAAATGCACTGTATAGTCTTAAGAATAACCCAGTATGAACACAACACTGGAAACATAACATTTCTGACTGGTGTTCCGTCTCGAAATGAGCGGGCCAGCCAGGTGTCAAACTGTCAGCAGGCGAAAGGAAGTGTGAAATGCAGAATGCGCACAAATATAATAAGGCTATAAATCAATATTAAAGCACGTAAATGAAGTATGAGGAGATTAATAAATCACGTTAAGAGCATGAATGTGTAACATTATACAGTAATAAGTAGCCAAATACTGTTTTGACATACTGGAACTACTTAGGGCATCGCATTAAGGAATTATGCGTTCAGTCTTGTGTTTTTCTTCGCAAAGTAAACAAGCTCATCGACTTTGAATTTGAAAGACGGGCGCGCGTTATATTTTCATCATTTAGATGTGACTGTAAGGCCTCTGCATCTTATACCATATCCTATCCAACTCTATTTCATCCACTCTATAAGATGGCGGTGTCCAATTTGCTCTATCTACGCGCATCATTCTCTTCTATCTCTACCCCCCATTTAGAGAATAAATAGAAGATAAGAAAGGTTAGGTAACATGAAACCCTGGTTTTGGGACTTTGTCCCTAAATGGTGCATAGCTATCAGTAACAATTACCAAGCAGTTTCATCTAGTGTCGAGACCACTGACACCTTGTTTGTCACTACACATGCACAGAACACCAATCGGAGACTTTTCTGTCATAGTCACTTCCATAAAAATGAATAAAAAAAGAGAAGATACTGACCTTACTTCATACTTTAATGACAACCCCTCCCACAAGAATATCAATCAATATAATGGAAAATAAATCTGTAAACAAATATCAACATAACATATATGATCTTTATTACGCTTCACTCTTCTCATTACCATAGTTTCTTTAATTATTTCTTTCTGCCTTTCTAGTTATGGCCGTACAGATATCACCTTTCAAACTTCGCCTGTGCTACCTTCCCCGTCCACACCTCAAAATTAATTTACTTCCACATGCATATTGCAGAGCCAGGAATCTCAGTCTCCTTACTCACTTGGCCTTGCATACCTCTCAAAGACGCGGAAATAACAGCTAAGCAACGGCGGCGGCGGCGGCGGCGGCGGCCAGGGAGCCCGAGTCCCAACCCAAACATTGGTTGGCAGATGAGGAAAGCGGCGCCGCACATTTCAACGTCGGCGCGACTTTTGTAGGATATCTTTTTATCATTTATTTGTGTATCGCGCTTTATTGCTTGTTGTGGTTGTTATTAAAGTAATTAATGCTGCTTATCATCATGATTCATCTTTAGCTTCTTTTACTATTATATATTTATTAACAAATAGATTATAGTAATCCCAATAATTATCTAATGATAAGGATAATAACAATATTAAAGATAAATGTAATAATCGTCATCATAAGCTTTTTCTGTAGCATCCTTCTTATCTGCAATTTCTTACATGTAATAATCGTCATCATAAGCTTTTTCTGTAGCACCCTTCTTATCTGCAATTTCTTACAATTCTTTGAATTTTTTTGCTGCTGAATTCAAGTAATTTCAATTCGACGCTTTGCCATCACAGGCGTGCCAACCTGTCATTTCAGTTCGGGAACACGCACCTGCGACTTGCCCGCGACCCAACACCATACAGAGAGAAGGCCTAAATCTTCTTATATTTCATTTTGTAATTCTTCAATTGGCCATTTTCATTTACAGAATGTTTGAAAGATATTTTATGATCGAGCACATCTGAAATTGTTATAAGATCATGGAGGAGGCATAATGTTTATTTTTAGCCTTAGCAGAGTCATAAACGTAATACAAGTTAACATCATAGGCAGCACTGATAAATGGAAGATAATGAATCGTTCGAATCTTTTTTTACGTAGCTTATTCGTTAAACTCGTAAACGATTGTTAATTATTATTCTTAGTAAGAAACAAAAACACGGAAAATAGATATATTACATTTGTTTTTGAGATATATCAAAAAGCACATAGATGAGTAAATTGTTCAATAGTCACGGGCAGTACAATTTGATAGTGATCCTTCGAACAAAGCTCCAAAGATACTACGATATTACCATTTCTTTTGTTTTTTCAAATGATTGATAACCATTATGGTGGTAAAAGCGATCATAATAGTAAAAATGATAAATAATAACTATACAGTAATAGTAAACTATTATTATGAAACAATAATCAATCATTATATTTTTATTATCTGTATCATTAGTAATGTTATCATAATAGCATTAAGAACATTAAGTATAGATACTAATAGCTTAATTTCCTAGAACCAGTTTGTATCCAAACCCATTAGTTTTCAAGAGATTCCCATCGATATCTTTCTACTAACGAAATATAGCAGGGATATAGGATATCGATAGAAATCTTTTGATAATTGATGGGCTTGTAGATAGGTTCTAGGGAAAAAAATCATATATACACGATATATTTATGATAACAGTAATAGTAATGATAATGATAATAATGACTGTTATTATTCATTATCATTATTTTTTTTTGTTATTATCTTAATCATCAATATCATTATTATTATTTCCATAATTGGTATCATTATTATTATTATCATTATCATGATCCTTATTGCTATCAGGATTATTATCCTCCACATTATTACTATATATATCATGAAAAACATTTATATGGAAAACAAAAGAAATGGTAATGCCTTGGTATTTCCGGAGCTTTATTCGAAGGACCGCTTGCTGCCTACCACACTTTGAAGAAACTCCTATTACTGGCTGTGGCCATTCACTTCGAGTGTTTATCTGTCTTTTGATAAATCTCCAAAACACATGTAATATTTATTCTCGTAAATTCTTTTCTTATTAAAAGTGATCATACGAGTTTGATTATAGACTATTTATCCCCCAGTTCTAATGACAATGATAATGATAACAACAGCAACGACAATGATGATAATATAACCATAATGAGAATAAGAAGTGTATCACACATGACAAGAGTGATAATAAAGGATGATATTATAATGATAATGATAATGATGGCAATTATAATAATGATAGAGGCGTGATGAAGATGATGAAAATGATGATAATACATGGTATTTTGACAGCTGTTAATTGGCAAGGAAACATATCCTTGCCACTTCGATATCATAGATAACACAGGGAAATTTCTGTCTCCTGGTTATTTTAACAATATCGAGTAGATTAAGTAGGTAATCACGTGTCAAGCCAGATCTAATTTCTCGCAGCACACTTTCTTTGCTCCATCTCCTTTTTGACCCGACAGTTTGTTTGATATTTCATGGAGTGTTTACTTCAGTGCTTTTGGAAAAGAAATAACAAGGGTAAAAAGAAAAAAATAGAAAACAAAGGAATTCAATAATACAATGACATAGTGGGCTACCAGTGTTAAACTATTCTATCAATGATAATACTAATAATGATACTAATAATAATGATAGTGGTAATAGTGATAATGATAATGATAATGGTGATAACAATAATGATGATAATAGTAAAAATAAAATTTGTATAGAAAAATAATCGTAACAATAAAATATGTAGAGAAACTGTAGACTAAAATGTATATAGAAAAAAATAGCAATAATGATAATGTTGATTCTAATAATGATAACGATAAAAACAATAATAGTAATAATAGCAGTGATGATAAATTGAAAACACTAACAACAATAAAAAAATAATCCAAATGAAAATGATAATGATGATAATGAAAATTACAATGATTATTATCCTGATAACAAGCGCTCGCGCGGAAAGGCATCTATTACATATATCCCATAATAATTGTTGTTATTTTTTCATTATCATGGTTGCTGTTGTTTTTATTGCAAGTATTATTTCTATTACTGTTTATGATTATGATTAAAGTTATTCTTCTTATTATTATTATTATCATTATCATTATTATTGCTGTTATTGTTATTGCTGTTGTTTTTATTGTTTTAAGTTCTATTTCTATTATTGTTTATGATTATGATTATAGTTATTCTTATTCTTATTTTGTTATTATTATTATTATTATTATTATTATTATTATTATTATTATCTTTATCATTATTATCATTATTATTATCATCATTGTCATTATCATTATCATTGCTGTTATTGTTATTACTGTTGTTTTTATTGTATTATTTCTGTTATCGTTTTTTATTATAATTATAGTTATTCTTATTATTTTATTTTCATTATCATCATTATTATTATTATTATCATTATTATTATTATTATCATCTTCATCATCATTATCATCATTATCATTATTATTTTTATTGTTATTAATTATTATTATTATTATTATTATTATTATTATTATTATTATTATTATTATTATTATTATTATTATTATTATTATCATTATTATTATTATCATTATTAATGCTATTATTGTTATTACTAACATCATTATCTTTATTATTATCATTGTTATCATTATTAATATAATTGTTATCATTATCATTAATATGATTATGATTATTAAACAATATCAATAGTAACAACAATGATAATAATGATAATGGTAATCATTATTGTTGGGTAGGAGAGGGGGCTCAGAGGGGAAAAGGGGAATGGGGGAGGTAAGAAAGGGAGTAAGGGAGAGAAGGAGAATGCTACAGACGAAGAGGGAAGTGGGAGGGACAAATGTAGGGCTTACAGTGGGATAAGGAGTGAATTTAAGGACGATTTAGGAGTGAGAGGGGATACCAGAACGGGAAAGAAGGAAGAGGGTGAAAATAGGGAGATAAAAGAGGAAAAGTACTTCTTAATTATTTCCTTCCTTAGAATTTTACGAATTCCACTACCATCAAATATATAATAAGAGCGATGATTGCATGCACAGGAAAGTACTGGCAAAGTGGCGGCAATCTGGCCCTGCGCGAGACATATGTGTCGGATGAGAGGAGAGTCGGAATTGAAGGAGACAACAGATATTTTTTTTTACAACCTTTCAAGTGATTTAGGGGACTAAGATATTCAACGACAGCTACTGAAAAGGAAGGAAACTATCGCTGCGGCAGAGTTGATTACTAGTAGGTTGAACAATGTCTTATTTTATGTTTTTACAATTTTAGAAGGGAAAGGAAGAGGAAGGTCGGGCCAGTAAGAAGCTGGCCAATTGGCTCCCGTCCGGGCCCGGGTCTGCAGGGATTTCATACCCAGAAATTGCGGGTGGTGTTAGAACAGTGGATGGTTAGTATTCACCTGGATTACTTCTAAGCTAGTAGAGGCAGTTACAGTGTGATTTTGGAAAAAAATCTTGATTATGGGAACAGCCTGAATGTTTTCAATTTACAGTTTTAACCTAGCCTCTCTTGACCCTTTTATTCCTAAGGAATGTAGGTTGCGATTTGTAATACATTTGTATTTTTGAACAAAAAGTGTCAGAATTAGGTTTAGTTTCAGTTTCACAGAGCCGAATGGCACAAGACAAACTTTACTTGTAATGGATAGAACACCAGATAATATGGTAGAGGTTGAAGAGACCGATGCATGTAGATAGAGCAAAATAGAGCAAAATGGAAACCGCCTTCTTATAGAGTGGAAGAAATAGAGGTAAATTTTTTTATTATGACAATCGGGACTTCCCAGACAATATTTATATTATCAGATTTATTCTCATGTGATGAGAATGAATCTGATGATCATTTCTGTAGCAATCACAGTCAACGATCTTGATGTGTTAAGTCCAGTTAGCAGGGGAGGGCATGGAGTATATCAGGGAAATTATGGGGTAAAACAGGCTTAAATAAGAATATTAGCGAACCGAAATGTGTAAAACTAGCACAAAAAATGCTAAAAATCGGCTAATGAAACTCTACGGACATGCCCGCCATCTTTGAGTTAAAAAAAAAAAAAAAAAAATACGGTAATCCAACCCAGCTTTCGGCAGAATCTACGGAATTTCACACCTTCCAAACCCCCCAAAAACGCCCTAACCCATAACCCAACATAACGAAGCAATTTATGGTGCCGTGACTAGGTGTGCCTGATTGCTCGAGGGGAGAGATGATAGGGGACAAGCCCCCCAACACCCCACGGGACGCATTCTCTTTACCCTGGTATGTACGGCAAGATAGAGCTACATCCATACTTTAAACAATAACCAAATACCTTTATATGTCGAAAGGCCGAATTGTCAATTTTCCTTCGCTTCTTTCGATCAGTCGGTCGGTCTATTGTGGATGTGATCGCTTCATTATCATCACTTTTTTCAGTATTTGGGATATTTGATGGCCTCAGAAATCAAACTGCGATAGTTAGTAAGGTCTTTTTCTTCTTTGTTTCCACTGTATAGTCTTAAGAACAACCTAGAATCGATGAAACATCAAAAACGAAACATTTCTCACTGGTCTCTTGTCACTGGACTGGCCAGGAATCGTCTTGGTAAACCTGGCGGAAGAAACGCAAAAATGCGCCTGCGCAGAAGGTGCTTCAGACCAATTTCCTTAAATCACTGTCTAATAAATCATGAAACATGAAAATGACGTATAACAACATTAACAAAGGGCAAGAATGAGTTGAATGGTCACAATTTTGTTTACATTCACGATGTCAACATAGCGAGGGACTTAGAAAAAGAAAGGTCGATCTTCTCTCTTCTCTGTCGTGTAACTCCTTTATTTTTGATTTGCGCACCTCATGCCATAGATAAAAAGTGTCTCAGTTTACGTCAAGGTAACCATTCCACAACTTTTTCTTTAACTCAATTCCTGATTGTTATCCACTGTAAATTTACCGAAATGGAGTGGGATAGGATATAGTTTAAGATGCAGAGGCCTTACACTCACCGTTAAATGACAGAAATATAAAGTGCGCATGCCTTTCAAATCCTAAGTCAATGAGCTTGTTTTACCTTGCGAAGAAAAACACAAGACTGAACGCATAACTCCTTAATGCGATCCCCTAAGTAGTTCCAGTATTACTACGCACATGTCAAAACAATATTTGGCTACTTATCAGTGTATAATGTTGCACATTCATGTTCTCAAAGTGTTTTATTAACGTCCTTATACTTCGTTTACGTGTTTTAAGATTGATTTATAGCCTTATTTAGATTTGTGCACATTCTACATTTCACACTTCCTTCCTGGGTTATTCTTCAGGCTATACAGCGATAAGGAAGATAAAATAGACTTCAGTAACGATCCCAGTTTAATATGTGGGCCCACCAAGAACTCCAAATGCAAAAAAAAAGTTATTAAAATTGAAGCAATCCAGACAGTAGAAGGAAGCGAACGAAAGTTTGATGGTTGCAGATATAAAGGTATTTGATTTATTATTTTACTATGTGAATGCAGCTCTATCTTGCCATGTATACCGAGGTGTAGAGAATGTGTCCCAGGGGGTGTTGGGGGGCTTGCCCCCATCAACCCTCCCCTCGTTAGGGCATGCCTAGTCATGGTAATTTATATTAATATATTAGGTGGGTTTATTGGTCAATACGTGTTTGGGGGGGTTTAGAATGTGTGAATTCCTGTAGAGTTTTGCTGAAAAGTGGGTTGGGTTCCCATAGAGTTTTTGATTTCTGGCGTATCAGTCCGTAGAATTTCAAAGATGGCGGTTATATCCATAGAGTTTCATTGGCTGATTTTATGCATTTTTTGTGCTAGTTTTACGCATTTTTTATCTTTATTCTTCTTATTTAAGCCTGTTTTACCCCATAATTTCTCTCATATACTTCATGCCCTCCCCTGCTAATGGGACTCTTAAATCTATCTCTAGAACAATTCATTTGCTGAAGAAACAACTCCAAAAATCGATGAAATCATTGGATTTCCTGCAGAAAAACATCTATTTTTTTTCGACTTAGTCTCTGAGAGGGTGCGTCACTCTCTGTAATGATTACTGAAAATAAGACTTTTCCTCTATGATATTTCCTTCATAAGTTGATAGTAAGAAAGTTGGGTATAAGTTGCTGAGGTTGATGTATGGAGATAGAGGGAACTGGACACTACCATCTTTTAGAGCACAAGAAATAGAGTAAGATACGACATAGTTTAAGGTGCAGCGGCCTCATTGTTACAGGTAAATAAAGAAAATGTCCGCTGCATATCATAGCCCCCTTGGGTTAATGGGAGGACCATCGGCAGTGTCACGGATAATTGGAAATGCTGGAGGATGTCAGGGTGGGGCATTGGAACATCCGCTCTTTTTGTAAGGATGATTGGTTGCCCATACTATTGAGGGAACTGGGGAGGCTGAGAGTTGGGGTGATTGCTCTCTCAGAGGTGAGTAGACCTGGCAGCGGCATGATCAGTGTAGGTGGCTACACTTATTACTGGTCAGGCCACAGTGATGGTCACCATCTTCAGGGAGTCACTGGAGGTCACTCCAGTTGATGAGCGTATAATGGTAAAGAGACTGAAGCTGCCATTTGGCAACTGTGCAACAGGACCAAGCTACGGGTTTTCAGGGCCCTGATAATGCCAGTTTTGCTGTACGGTAGTGGAACCTAGACATTATCCAGTGCCCTGGAGTCCCGTCTTGATGCCTTTTGCAGTAGGTCCTTGCGCCGGATCATGTGGTACAGTTGGCGGGACCATGTGTCCCACCAACGGTTGCACCGTGAGACTGGCACAGGACCTGTTACCTGCACAAATCCGGGATCGCCAACTCAGGCTATATGGCCGCCTGGCTTGCTTCCCACAGGCTGATCAGGTTGTCTCTGTAAGATACAACTCTGGGTGGAGGAGGCCTGTGGGACGACCTAGGAGGTCGTGGCTTGGGCAGATTGATCAAACTTGTCGTGAGGAGCACGAGATGGGCTGAGTCCCTGCCTGGTGGCTTGCCATGATGGATCCCCTGTCAGCGTTAGCTCCTAATGATGAAGATGATATCACAGCTCAGAGAGAAGACTAAGTCCACAGCACCCTGATACAGCTAGAGTTCTTTGTTTATGTCTACATTTTCTACAGGTTTGTTTTCTGTATATGCCACAGTTTCTGTTAATCTATTTTCTTTGACCCCATGTCGCCAGGCATGACATGTATAGATATGCCATACCCGATAATATGTGTTGAATTTAATAATAGTTTTTACATATAGATGGCTTCACAAGTACTAAGTCACCAATGATCCAATTACGCAAATGACCTGTCCCATGTTTACCCTTTTCCTTGATTTTTGATAATATTTTATAGTATTTCATACTGCTGTTAGTTATGTCAGTAACAATATTGTAATTATAATGTTTGTAACAAAAATTTGTGTCAGTATTGATAGCATTAGTAAAAAGTGAGGAAAAGTGAGGTCGCAAGATCTACTGATTGACTCCTTTGAGGGTAAGCATTGGTAGAGCCATCTATGTGCAGAAACGTTAAGGTGAGGGGGGGGGCAAGGGGTCAAATTGAGTTAGCTAGTGTATAGTATAGGTACATGGATGAGGAAACTACCAAATGAGTATTAAGCGCCTGCTATGGGTCATTTTCTTGCAGCCGACGGGAGAGCCCCTCAGCACCTGGGGAGGTATGTCGCTAATGAGCACCCAGGTACACCTATGTGGACTTCTGCTTGCTGCAATCGTGCATACGGCATTTAATTATGACATTGCGCATAGATATGAGGTCATGAATGTTCATGGAAGGCTTTTATACCAATATCAGGAAAAAATTATATCACCGTGATTTATGACGAAATATTTTATGAAATATATTTAAAAAAAAAGAAGAAAGTTTTGTCCTTTTACACATGAAATATGCTTCGATTGAGACTCCCTGGTAATATGTTTTAGTTTACGAGGTAGTATGTAAGTATATTACATACGAAGCACTAATTTTTGAAAATAGCTTATAAGTAAGGTTTGAAAAATTTCCGTTACATTTCGCTCAATGGTCGGTACATCTCAGCATGGGGAAATTTGAATTGATTTGAAATTGGTAGTTAAAGTTGTAAAGACCAATTCTGTATGAATGTTACCTAATTGTTGGATTTTTGAACTTCGGATGTATAAGCGAGATACAGATTATATGGAATTTTGTGCTCGGCTGCTTGCGCACTCTTCGTCTAGCGTTCAAAAAGCTATTGCATTTGTTTCCTGTGTTCCCGATAAAAATCAATATGTTTAGATGTTACCGTAGGTCTTAGGTACCATAAATTCGCAAATATCCCACAACACCTAGGCGTCTACATGATTTTATGCACTTCTTAGTAAAGATAATGGGTGCAAATGGCAAATCATAAACTCTACACTTGTTCTACTTTGTAATCTGTTGATATTGACAATTATCGAAGAAAACGGTATGAGAGGGATAACTAATATATTCTATCATTTAGATATAAAAGTCAATGTAGGCCTACTAAAGGAGGAGGATTAATCTTTTTAACTTTATGTGCATGCGTTCACATACATATGATCCTCCTCGAAAATTATAAACACCCAGTGACCATCTCCCCCTCCCCGCCACTGTGTGAAGCATAGGAAAAATTCAACGACATTCGTAAATTCAATGTACTAAATTCATATGCTTTTAAAATTCTCAAAATTGAACCACTATGTTGTATTCATGCTAGGACTTTATAATTAGGATGATTTTGTATTAATGTTGCCATCTACAGTTCCCCATTTCTTAAAAAAAAAAAAGTAATAAAAATAAAATGAAAAATAAAGAAAAATTAAGAATAAAAAAAAAGGTTTTTATGTGGTTTAGATTAGTTGTCTCTATGGTAAAATGCATTATTAAACTTTTCAGACGAAAATGTCTACTTTTATGGACAGCAAACGAAAAAAAAAATTATACCTTTACAGAATAGCATCCCAATTGAAAATGAAAATTCCTATTGACTTGGTAATCATTGCATTGCAAAGTACACTAAATAAGCATTTTCTTGATATAAGATAACATTAGATTCAGATAAATATAACAGAGATAACGAACTTTGGCAAGGTGCCAAATATAATACGCCGTATCCCCGTTCTTTGTTTACATAACCTTTGGTACATAATAACTCGTAATTTTTGTGCGATTCAAATGCAGTTTGTTGCTTTCATTAGAGCCTCGCAGTCCTAAGGCCGTGTAGTTGGCTGATTTTTTTTATTTTTGCCTTAATCAAAAAATATAGATTTTTTAATGCTGAGAAAAGCGAACCAAAAATAGTATTCTTATGTCAAGCAGTCCCCTGCCAAAAAGAAAAAAAAAAGGAAATTAAAAAATCGGCTAACTACTCGGCCTTAGGCTAGGGTTGATCTAACACAAGTATTTTTCTGGGACTATTCAGTAAAGAACTGTGGTAGTTCTTATGTACAGAAGACGAAGAAAAAAAAAGTTTTTTTTTTCGATTTTTTGGGGGGTACCCCACCTCCTATGGGGGAGCGAGGTTAAAATTATTTATGAAACGAAATGCAATTCTATACTCTATATCATGCAAAAAAAAAAAAAAAAAAAAAAAATCAGTCAGTTATCTCTAACCAATATTTTTTTTTGATGTAATGAGTAGGGAAAGGTGGCCATTTTCTGGGACAGTCCCCTTAACCAAGCATTGCCAAAGGGAGCACTTCATTTTTCCATTGAAATTGGGTTAAGTGTGTTTCCTAAATAGGTCACATTTTCTGTGGACCAGTTTCAAGCTAGCTGGAAACATTTCTGATTTATAATTATGTTATCCATTATTTTGTAATATTTCCTAATACCTTTCCTCTCCTTATTTTATGTTTATACATTATGATTGATTTTTATCTACTGTAGGTACTTGATTTTTTCAGTTTTCCTTTATATTAACTTTATTCTTTCTTAACAATTCAACTACATTACTGCCTCATTATAAGAGTCGTCTGCACATGAGTGTTTTCAGGCGCCAGGTTTCACAGTAGGATTCCGGCCATTCTGTGAAAGGAAGAGGGTAGAAATGTTTTGTTTTTCAGTGTTAAGTTCATTCTGGGTTATTCTTAATACTATACAGTGGTAATAAAGAAGGAATAGACTTTAGTAAACATCCCAGTTTGATATCTGAGGCCTTCGAGTACCCCAAATGCTCAAAAAAGTGCTAAAGAATTTAGCAATCCAGACAGTAGAAAGAAGCAAATGAGAGTTTGGTGTTTCCAGATATAGAGGTATTTGGTTTATTATTTTACAGTGTGAACACAGTTCTATCTTGCTGTACATACTGAGATGAAGAGAATGTGTCTCGGGGGGTGTATGGGGCAGAGCCCCCATTTATCCTCCACTCGGGGTGTGCCCAGACACCCCTTGTTATGGCAACTTAGATTGTTAGGTTGGGTTTATTGATCAGGATGTTTTTTAGGGGTTTTTGAAGTTATGAATCACTGTAGATTTTACCAAAAGATGGGTTGGGTTCCTGTAGTTTCTCAAAATTTGGTGTGTCAGTTTGTAGACTTTCAAAGATGGTGGTCACGTCCAAAGGGTTTCATTAGACTATTTTAGACATTTTTTGTGCTGGTTTTACTCATTTTTCTTTATTTTTCTTATTTTTCTTATTTGTATTACACCATAATTTCCCTAATATCCTTCATGCCCTCCCCTGCTATTTGGATTATCAAATCAAGATCATTCATGGTGAAATTGTACACAGAAAAGAAACAATGCCAAGAATTGACAAAATAATTGGATATCCTGCAGAAAAATGTCATCTTTTTTTACTAAGTCTCTGGGAGGGTGCATCGCTATCAGTAACATTACCAAAAGTTGTGCATTGGTAGTCTATGCATTTACAGGATATAGGAATAACCCGATCTGGAATCCAGGCCCTTTCCACATAAGATCTTTGGTGTATGTAGTCAGTTCATTTTTTACGCCAGCAGATTTTTGGATTGAAATTTTCTAATTGGTGGATAATTTTGCCTGGTGGGTTCAGCTGATTCTGGAAAACTGCCTTTGAAAACTGGTGGATATCGGTGGATGACTTGAACAGATACTATACAGGGGGCATCTAGTCCCTGATACATGAATAAAATAACAATACAAATGACAACATCATAAATGAAGAAGGTTTATTTTTACTGTATGGACACACTAAACCAGGACAAATTGAAAATGAGAACAAAATTTTTTTGCCATCAGTTTATGAAATGATATGCAGACAGGAACAGTGCACTCTCAGACTTAAGGCGTTTTAAGCAGAATGTCAAGACTTTTCTTGCTATGTCAAGATGGTTACACTCGCTTCCTAAGTCAGGCAGTGTACTGTCACCCTGGCAACAGCATTCTTTGTGTACTTTAGTGGTTACAAGCCTTTGAATGTGGGTGCTTCACAAGAACTCTACTTAATATTTTATGGAAGAATTAATTTTGACAGGTTTTGTTTCTGCTATTTCCATAACTTTACATTTAAAGCAAATGAAATTTACTGGAAATGAAAGGAGACAAAGATTATGGGAATGGAAAAGTCTTTCTTATAAATCATGAATCATTATAACTATTTATCTCCCTTTTAAACTCCTTGTTTCTCAAAATGGAGAATATTCCTGCTATTCAATGAAATACAAAGTATTTCAATTGAAAAGTCTCAGTTGGTAAAATAATAATGTAGAAAAACAATGAACCAGAACCAAAATAATATTTGTCATTAATAAAACATCAGCTAGAGAGATTGAATCCTATTAAAAAAATTTGGGATGTTTTTTGGGGGGGTTGGGGCAAATTTTTTGAAATTAAGAAAGTACAATTTTTTTGGTATGAAATTGAGGGAAATTAAAAACAACTCAATGTGGGCCAATTGTGGTACTCAAGAGATGTATGTAGAAGAATGGGGAAAAAAGTTTTTGGAGAGGGGCATTGCACCATTTGAGTGAATTTCAAGAAACTTAGTACCAAAAAGTTGTGAATGCTAAAATACTTTGAATATACAAATATGAAGAAAGATGATAAGATGTTCATTTCTTAAATTAATGTTAATCAATCTTACCCCCCTACCTACCCCCACCACATCAATCTTACCCCCTCCATACCCCCACCACATCAATCTTACCTCCTCCATACCCCCACCACATCAATCATACCCCCCTCCATACCCCCACCACCCTTAAGGATAGTCCCCTTAAAGGTTACCAACCTTGACTTTGCAGACAAAGTTGCTATTCTGAGTTTCTGAAAACTCTAGTGGTGGCTCAAGGCTAGATGGGAAGCTCCTGGGTCTGCAGGTCCCCTGGACCCAGATTAAGATCCAGAATTTTGAGTGTCTGTGCAAAAGGATTCTAAGAAATATTTCCCCCATACAGTTTTCACTAGATCACTATGCTTGAGCAAGTATATATTTGTACTGGAAATCTACACAAGTAGTATAGGATAAGAGTGCATAAGCTTTGATATCAAAATACTTTCATATCAACAGGGACTTGACCTAGAAAAGCAAGCTTAGGTTTATCTTTTGTGTGCCTGCACCTGTAATTAACAAATGTCATGCAACAGAATGTGCTGGCACTAATGATCTTTTTTTTTATTCTTTCTTCCTTTATTTTTTATTATTATTATTTTTTTTATTCATTATTATTATTATTATTTTTTACTCTTTATCTTTGGGCTCAAGCATTTCATGATGAATGAGGTACGGAGAAAGAATATTGCAATACTTCTTGTTAAGTTCTACATAATCATTCTATGTACTATATATTTACAGTTTAATAAGGTGTAGAATACCTTAAATTGTAATTAGTATCAATTAATAAAAAGTTGCATTTTCAAATCATTTAAAGAAGCATAAAGTTTAAAGCCAGTGTTGATATGCAAAGGAAAAATATGATGGGAGGTGAGTAGGACCCACCCATTTTCAGCTGATTTTGATAGTTATCCATTGGTTGATTTGTAATTTTAAGATTTAATAATTAACAGCTTGTACTTATTGATATCCCTATCATCATCATCATCTCATCATCTGGGGGTTAACGCCAATGGGGGCGCATAGCCGCATCCACCCTTTGCTTCCACCTTTTGGGGTCCCTCATGGCAATGTGCCAGGCAGGGACTCGGTCCATCTTGAGCTCCTCACGACAGGTTTGATCGATCTGCCCAAGCCACGACCTCCTAGGTCATCCCACAGGCCTCCTCCACCCAGGGCTGTCTTGTACAGAGACAACCTGGTGGGCAGGGTCATCCTGGGGAAAGCTAGTCAGGTGGCCGTATAGCCTGAGTTGGCGATCCCAGATAGTGCAGGTAACAGGTCCTGTGCTAGTCTCATGGTGCAACTGTTGGTTGGACACATGGTCTTGCCAACTGTACCCCATGATCCGGTGCAAGGACCTATTACAGAAGGCATCAAGACGGGACTCCAAGGCACAGGATAATGTTCAGGTTTCACTACTGTATAGCAAAACTGGCATTATCAGGGCCTTGAAGACATGTAGCTTGGTCCTTCTGCACAGGTACTGGCATCTCCAAATACTCTTGTCAAGAGAGTTCATGACCCCTGCTGCCAGGTCAATCCGTCTGCTGACTTCCTGGTCTGACAGCCCAGAGTTATGAACTACACTACCAAGGTATGTAAAGCTCTCTGTGACTTCAATGTCCTCGCCGCAAGCACGTACTGACTGAACAGGTTCTCCTAGCAAGTCCCCAAAGTCCTGGATCTTTGTCTTGGTCCAGGAGACCTCTAGACCCAAGGGCTTCGCTTCATTACTAAATGCATCGAAAGCCACCACTAGGGTTTCCAAAGACTCAGATAGAATAGCAATATCATTGGCAAAGTCAAGGTTGGTAACCTTGATATTGCCCAGAGTTGTACCACAATGACTTTGAACAGTAGCTCTGCCCAGTATCCAGTCCATGAAAGTGTTGAAAAGTGTTAGTGCAAGAACACAGTCTTGCCTCACATCTGAACTAACAGGAAAGAAGCTTGACAGGCCCCCACCACACTTTACAGCACTTTCAGTACCAATATACAGACTTGCTATCAGTCCAATAATCCTTGTTGGAATTCCTCCCAGTCTCAGGATCTTCCAGAGTGATTCCCGATGCACCGTATCGAACGCCTTCTTGAGGTCGATGTAGGCTTCAAGCAGCCCACACCCAAACTCACGACGGCTCTCTACAATGACTCGAAGTGCAAGGAGCTGCATGACAAGCATTTGTGGCATCCAGAGTCTCCTGCGAGATAAAATTCTGTCTTGGACTTGGGCGTTCACCAATCGTTACTTGACTGCATCAAGAGTTTCGGTTTTGAAGTCGTCCCTCAGAAGTATAGGGTCCGTCAGATTGTCGAGCGCTGTGAAGCGATCAGAGACTGATTCAGCAAACCCCTGGGCACACTCCCCCTCCCTCAGCCTGTCCAAGTGAAACACCCTGGGATGATCATTGGACCACTGTGCAGTTTTGAAGTGGACCCGAAGGGTAGCCACAACCAATCTATGGTCAGTACCAGAGAACTCAGCACTCCTATACAACCTGCAATTCTGGAGGATCCTCCAACAAGTGCTAACGAGTATGTGGTCGATCTCCTTGGCTGCATTACCTGCATCGCTGTACCAAGTCCAACGATGTGGGTCTGGGCGCTGGTACCAGGAGCCAAAAATCCTCAATTTCTGGGACCTAGTAAAGTCCCGGAAAAGGAGGTAATTCTCACTACCAGCATCAGTTCCTGAACCATGGGGACCGACAAACATCTCATAGCCAGCTCGATCACAGCCAGATACTGCATTGAAGTCACCCAGAACAATATGAATATCTTGCCGGGGACACCTGTCTGACACAGATGCTAGTTTGGCGTAGAACATCTTTTATATGTCAAATATACAAACAACGGTGGGAGCATACACAGCAATAAGAGACAGGAAGCCAAGTGCTAGCTTCAGTCTCATTACCATTATATGCTCATCGACTGGATGAGGGGGCGGCAGGCTACAGGACCCATCATCCACCTGCGGGGCTCCTGAAGGCTTTCCCCCACAAGCTTCACTTCAGGCTGGTGACTGCCAGAACGCAAGTGGGACGAGTAGGTCCCGTTCCCATCCTGTGTCCCTCCCAATGGGGCCTGCAGCCTGCCTCACTTGCTGGGTGGGAGGAGTATTACCCCTAGTCCCAGCATTTCCATTTATATTTTACGCTGCTGAAGAGGTTTATCTGGTTTATTATAGGTTATCCCTATCATAATGTCAGTAAAATAGTGATTAGTTTTTTAATCCATTTCAAAGGTAAAGTAACATTCATCACCTTGAGTACGATTCCTGAAAATAAAGTTGAAGCCAGACCTTTGGCAACAGCATAATAACATAGGCAATGTGACTGGCACGAAAGGCACCGTAAAGTGTCATGAGTGAAAACTAGCACGCTTTGCAGTGTCATAAGGGCTTTTTGCTGAAATAAGGACTATAATTGAGGTCAACCATGTAATATTCCTATGTAAAATTTAGGAATTATGAATCAAGAAAAAAGTTAGGGAAATATACACTCAAGTTGCTAACAAATTGTAAATAATGAATATTGATTGACACATTCTTTTCTAGTGAATCAATTGTTGGAAGTGGAGTGGTACATATTTACTCCAGATTAGCACAATCTGCATATAATGGATTAGTCTGTCC